>NW_020943070.1:20189714-20329951 GCF_900497805.2 Vombatus ursinus | reverse complement strand
ATCTATCTATCTATCTATCTATCTATCTATCTATCTATCTATCTATCTATCATCTCTGTCTCTCTGTCTCTGTCTTTCTCTGTCTCTGTCTCTCTCTGTCTCTGTGTCTCTCTGTCTCTGTCTCTCTCTCTCCAACCATCCAACCATCCATCTAGCTAACTATCATCTATCTCTCTGTCTTTCTGTTTCTGTTCTTCTGTTTTTCCCTGTATCTTTCGTACATATCTCATGTCACTGATCTGTGTAAAACTCTCTGTTTTACCCAAACTTCATTTCTTCTCTACTGATCAATACTTTATCTGAGGATGGTGTTGTTATGGGAATTTTTAATATTTAGGAATGAGGGCCATTTCTCCTAGTTAAGGGGTTATTGAGCTGGCTGAAATGTGTCCCATGGGATGTGACAATTTATTCAAGGCCTCAAATGTTCCTCAGATAAAAAGCCCAAAAGGGAGTTGGGGATTCTCAAGTAATTTAATTTAAGGAAGGATTCATCTGACACCAGCTCTTTAGGCATACAAATCTCCCCTCTTAATCAGCCCATTGTAAACCATCTAAATGTAGTTTAATCTGTAACTTAACTTAGTTTACCTATAGAATTTGTTTCACCAGATTTGTTTACTTGGGGGATGTATAAGGTTATGATACTGTTCAACTAAGTTTGTTCAACTTTTATGATATTGAAGGAAGCATAGGATTATGAATCTGTCTTTTAAAAAAAAAAACTTGTGTAGCCTAAAAGAATGTACAAGATTGCAATATGTAAAAGAATTAATTCTCTGTCACTCTGGTGTAATTTTGTCTATAAGAGGGCTTACTAGAATCCTAATTGGAGTTCAGGGTTATTTTTTTTCTCTGAAACCTAAACCTGTACTAAAGCATAATAAAACCTGAATTTTTACCTCTATAATTTTTCATGTTGTGGTAGACTTATTTCAGAAGCAGTTATCGACCGCATGAACTAAAAAAAAAAGATATTTCTCCCATAACAGCATGATATTAAATTTTTATTTGACTGTTACCTTAGCAAGCAGCTCTTATGGTGTTAGGTACAAACTATTTTCTCAAAGAGTGTGACATTAAAAAAACATTTTTACATCTATCTCTTTAACTTAATGAGGATTTCAGATGGAGAAACAATAAGAACAGGAGGGGAGTTATAGCAGAGAAAAAGGAAAAAGAGAAAGAGACATTATAGTATTGATAACTTGTGGTTACAGTGTGGTAAATGGGAATTTTTTTCACTTGAGGCCAAAATAGCTAGAAAGAAAGAGGCTGTGGTATGAAAGAAGACAGTCTGAAGATGGGATGTAATTGCCTCAAGAAGGAGGGAAGATTGTATTCCCCCATCTTCCTTCCACCAGCCCACAATCATATTCCCTGATTCAGAATCTTTTTCCCCAAATATGCTGGCAGAACATGAGACCCAAGGACAGCAGTCTCTGGACTGATTTGGGGGGGAAATACACTCCTTATATTTGTGTTCTTAGGAAAAAAGTGCTGACTACCTCACCCTATTTATAGCTCTGCACCATTGCACAGGAATCACTCGGTGGTACCAAGTAACCTAGATGTACCTGCCAATACCTGCCATTCACAGAGGGAATGACCTGAAGACCTTTGTAGAAAAATCCTCACTGCTGCATCAATGTATCACTAATACATTGCTAAGAATGCTATTAAGGATGAAGACTCATTCCAAGTTCCCACTTGGATGCCAGACACTTAATTATTAGAGGATTGGATAAATAATAAAGGAGGCCTAAGGTTACATCCAATGGCAAGACTTGCTGTCTCCTGTGCCTTACTTCCAGGAAAGGTGGGCCCCCTCACCATCTGAATCTGGGTGGTTAGCATGTCTCACCCTCATCATTCAATGTTTCAGTCATGCCTGGCTTTGTGTGACCCTATGTAGGGTTTTCTTGGCAGATAGATACTGGAGTGGTTTGCCATTTCCTTGCTCATTTTGTAGATGAGGAAACTGAGGCATACAGGGTCAAGTGACTTATCCAGGGTCACACAGCTAGTAAGTGTCTGAGGCCAGACTGGAATTCATGAAGATAGAGTCTTCCTAATTCCAAGTCCAGTCCTATATCTATAACGCCACCTAGCTGCCCCATCATTTACGGGTGAAGAGGACCTCAGAAGCCATCAGGTAAAAACCCCTCTTTTTATAGATGTAGAACCTGGGGCCCAGAGAGGTTAAGTAATTTGCCCAAGGTCACATAGACAGTGAGTGTGAGGGAAGTAGAGTCTCTTTTATCTTGTTTGAAAGTGGATCTGTCCAGGCACATAAGCTCCTTGGCAGTGGGGATGATTTCATTCTTTGCATTTGTACCTGCAGCACTATGTCCCAGCCCTGGGACATAGGAGGTACTTGGTAAATGCTGGTTGATTCACTGATCTGTGGCTGGTAGGCTTCATGGTGGATGAAGACCAATCAATTGCTTTATAAATCAGCAACAGGTTCTGGGACAGAAAAGAGATTGGAACCCAAGTCCTCTGATGCCAAACTCCATTTGGTTAATAACAGTAATTTATTTATTTAGTAATAGTAACAACACCTGAGATTCTATAGAAAGGTTTGCATAGCATTTCACACAATTTACCTTATTTGATCCATGTTATAATCCCCATTTTATAGGAGAATTAATTGAGGTTCCTCAAAGCTAGGTGACTTGCTCATATGAACATAATTAGTAAGTAACAGAGGTGAGATTTTTTTTTGAGAGATGGCCTGGAATGGAGTAGAGGAGTCAAACACAAATTCAGCAGCACCCTTGGCCTGAACCAGATAAAAATGTAATTGGAAAATATTTAACAAAATAAATAAAAAGACTGTGAAGATAACCCACGTCAAATCTCTTGCCATTTGAAGGAGGGGGGAGAGGAGAGAGGGAGAAAAATTTGGAACTCAAATTTTTTTTTAAATGAATGTTAAAAATTATCTTTATATGTTAATTGGAGAAAATACTATTTAAAAAATTAAAAAGACTATGAAGTATAGTTATTTTTAAAAACTAAGTCAATATGTGGCCTACGGGGATCCTTATGTATGGATTAGGGGTGCCCATTTTCATTTGAGTTTGATACCTCAGATGTAGAGTGTTAGTATAGAACTCAAATACTAATACACTAAGCAGTACGTGGGGTTGCTCATGAGATGGCTCAGTGGATGGAGCACCAGGCCTGGAGTCAGGAAGACCTGAGTTCAAATCTGGCCTCAGACACTTACTAGTTGTGTAATCCTGGGCAAGTCACTTCACCTCTATTTGCCTCAGTTTCCTCATCTGTAAAAGGAACTGGAGAAAGAAATGGCAAACCACTCCAGGTATCTTTGCCAAGAAAACCCCAAATTCGGTCATGAAGAGTCAGACACGACTGAAGAAACAAACTAATGATTGAACAACATTAAATAATACATAAGGGTCCCCATTGGATGCTTATTAACTTAGAAAAGCACATATTAACATTTTCTATATTTTATTGTATTTTTATTTATTTTGTTCAATATTTCCCAATTATATTTTAATCTGATTTAGTAATCAGACCAAGCATGTTTTGATACCTCTGGTGCTGAGGATAGAATGTTGGATTTCGAATCAAGAAAACCTGGGTTCAAATCCTACCATATACATTTAGTGCTGTATGACCATGGGCATGTCCCTTAACTTCTCTGTATCTCAGCTTTCCTGGTTTGTAAAACAGATTGGATCAGATGACTTCTAAAGTCCTTTCCAGCTCTAAACCTAGAAACCTATGATCTCAGATCTCCACTGACTCTTAAATGTAACACTTTTGCCTCCCTAACCACTTTGCCACTCACAAAGAGACTGAAATCATATGTGGTGCAGGCAGGGCTTCCGGGCATTTCCGGGCAGGTGATTGTGCTTTGTGAGTTCTTGGAGTCTGGCTTTCCCCTGGCCCCCCAGAAGCCTATACCTCGATTACAGGTGCTATGATGTCTACCCTTCCTTGCTTACTGGAGCTGAATGTTCAAAGAAGTTCGGTTTTCAGAGGAGTTGTTAATCAAGGTTTTTTCTTACCCAATCAGCCCCCGAGCAATCACCTGGAAAGGCTACCTTCCTTACTCAGCACATGGAAGTGGGAGGAGAGCATACTTTTATCTTTTATGAGACCTGGTCTGTCTGCTTAGGCATAGAAATGAACAATTGACTTGTGAGTTGAAAAGTACAGATCCTTCATGAATTGGCATCAAGCTTGAGGTTGATGGCACTTTGCAAGTTTAAAGAGTGAAAGGAGTTATCAGGAAAGCACCAAACGCCAGAGGCATCCTCAGTCATCCAGATCAACAGACCCAAAGTTGGGGCTGATGCCTCCTGGGAGGCTGTGGCCTGACTCCAAAGAGGCTATAGACCAGCTGGGGACTGGGAAGGTGGGTCACAAGCAGTCCCGCCTCTCAGGATAGTCAATCCTGGAGCTAACCACACCTACTCTTGTCTTCCACTGTTGCTCTATTCTGTTCTTTGTCTCCCTTGTAGAGTTTCTCAGTCTCCCCTATTCTGCTGGGATTTGGAGGAGAGTGCCCTAACCATTACCAAGAAAGCCACAGCAGGAACTGTTCGGGTGCCACTGAGGAAATCCTCCACCCCCTCCTCAAGCACACTCTACCTCTGTCCCCCAGATCACTTCATGGCTGTGGCAGATATACTTAGGAGGCTCCAGCTGTTAGAGCCCACTTCTCCTTTTCTCATGTTGGGAGGGGACAAGTGAGGCACACAGCATGAAGAGGGGAGGTGGCTTTCAAATATGCATTGTAGACCTAATTATGCTGTCTTCCCGTTCCTACTCCACCCACTCCTTTTGAGGGCACTGCCATCCTTCCAATAGTCCAGGTTATGTCATCTTTGGCATCCTTTTTGTCACATCCTCAGTGCCATCTTCTACTCCCAACTCTCTACCCCGTGTAACCAATCAGTTCCCAAAACTCATTCTACCTCCACCACATCTTTCGCCCTCTCTTCCCTTCTCTCTACTTACACAACTACCACCCCAGTTCATTCCCTCATCACCTCTCACCTGGACTGTTGCAATGTCCTTTCATTGTTCACCTTGCTCAGGTCTCCTCTCCACACTCTAATCCATTCTCCACTCAGTGGCCAAAACGATTTTCCTAAAGCATTCTGGTGACTACCATTTATCTAGAGGCTAAGAGGTTTTCCCAGGTTTATATAACCACTATGTAAAAGTGACCAAATCTTAGTCCAGCAGTCAAAATGCCAGACCCTACAAGCAAGAGAGCAACTTCATCCATGAATTATTTTGAATTTAGAATTGAACTTGGTAGGGCAAAATGCCTTATAGCTTTGTCTGAGCCCGCTCTCCCCAAAGACTAAGGTTGTATATCAAAGGTGGTTTGTAATTCTGCTCTCGCAAAAGCATTACCATTTATAAAAATGAATTGGTATTAATTACTTGAATGACACTGGAAAAATTAATTATTGGAGGTATGAAGGAGATATTGTAACTGGTGATTGATATTGGGGAAAAACTTGGAGGCCTCAAGCTAATAGCATTAGAAAAAGCCCACCATTCCCCAATCCCAATGTTTCAAAGGTATTTCTAGAGCAGGGGTGGGGAACTTGTGGCCTTAAGGCCACCTGTGGCCTTCTAAATCCTTAAGTGCAACCTTTTGACTGAATCAAAATTTTACAAACAAGGCCTTGTAACTCGTTAAGTGCGGCCTTTTGACTGATGCAGTCAAAAAGCCGCACTTAAAGATTTAGAAGGCCACAGGTTCTAGAGCCTTGAAGTAGAGAGATAGCCACCTTTACCCTGGGAACCTGACCTGCTGTTCTGCACGTGGATTGGGAGGCTAAATCCAGAGTCTCACTAAACATAGGTAAGTGAATATGTACATATTGGAGATGTATGGTCAAGAAGGTTTTACTGAAGGGGTGGCTAGGTGGCACAGTGGATAGAGCATCGACCCTGGGGTCAGGAGGACCTGAGTTCCAATCTGGCCTTAGACACTGGACACTTACTAGCTGTGTGACCCTGGGCAAGTCACTTAGCCCCATTGCCTAGCAAAAAAAAAAAAAAGGAAAAAAAAGAATGTTTTACTGATAGAGGTTTGTTCTCAGAAAACTTTGGAAACCACTTCTCTAGGTAACAAAAGGAAAGATGTGCCTGATCTATGTTACTGATCCCAAAAAGCTCTGTATGTTACCACTCATTGTGGTAAATAGAAGGATAAGCTTTCACAGAACAGTTATCTCTCCCAGAGGGGTCATGCTTCTTGCTAATGATTCTTTCATGACAAACCAGGGGAGGAATTACCAACATGGTTAAAATGGAAACAACTGACATGCAGTTTCAAAACCGCCTACAGGGAGAGAACAGTGTTCTCCAATGTCATGGCATGTTCCATGATCCCAGGTACCACAATGTCATGAAGACCTTGAACTTCTGAGCTCCCCTCCATCTCTCCAGGACATTCCCTACCCCCTAAACTTGTAAGGGAATTTGGTCATAGTGAAGGGTTGGGAACTACTAGTCTTTCCTAGGCCTATCCAGTGAATCTTAATAGTTATTTCTGGAACATAGGATGTTCCTAATTTTGAAGCTTATAATTGGGCTAGACTCATAGAATGTTAGACTTGGAAAGGACACTAAAAATCATCTAATCTAGGTCTACCATTTTGTAGATAAGAAAACTCAAACTTAGAGATTGTAAATGGTTCAATCACGGTCATATAGCTATTTAGTGATAGACATGAGGCTGAGTGGCACACATAACACAGCACTGGGCCTGGAGTCAAGAAGATTTGAGTGCAAATCCAGCCTCAGAAGCGTACCAGCTGTGTGACGCTGGGCAAGTCACTTAACCCCTGTTTGCCTCAACTTCTTCATCTGTAAAATGGGGATAATAATAATAATAATGCCCCAGGGTAACTGTGAAGATCAAATGAAATAACAATTGTAAAGCACTTAGCATGGTGCCTGGTGCATAGTAAGTGCTTTATAAATGTTAGCTATTTTTAGCTATTACTATTACTAGAACCTTCTCTATGCACATTGTCTCTTATGCTTATCATTTGCAGCTTATAAACCATTGGGCAATTAACTATACCACATACTCTTTCTTAAAAAAATTATTTTATTCTGAACTGAAGAAATAAAACAGGCATTTCCATAACACAGGAAAAAAGATGATTGTGCATGAAACTGTGAATCTGTTATGTACAACTTGCTATTCCTTTTAAATATATAATAAAGTTATCACATAACTTTTTTTCTTTTTTCTTCCCCCCCCCAGAAATGGCTACCATTAGACACAAATAGGTGTGTGTGTATACACACATGTATACATAGTATGGATGTATATACATATGTATGTGTGTGTGCATACACACACACATACATATATTAAACATTCTATACATACATCTATTTATCAGTTCTTTCTCTGGATGCAGACAGTGTCTTCCTTCATAGGTCCTTTGTATTTAATTTGCGCATTTATAATAGTCGAAATTACTTAGACACTCAAAGTTGTTCTTAAAACAATGTTGCTGTTACTATATATGACATTGTCTTTGTTCTGTTCATTTCACTCTTCAATTTTTCATGCAAGTCTATCCATGTTTTTCTAAGATTGCTGAGCTCATCATTTCTTATAGCACAGCAGTATTCCATCACAAACATACCACAACTTGTTCAGCCATTCCCTAATTGACGGGCATCCCCACAATTTCCAGTTCTTTGCCACCACAAAGAGAGCTGCTATAAATATCTTAGACCATACAGGTTCTTTTCCTTTTTCCCTAATCGTCTTAGGAAATAGACCTACTAGTGGTACTGGTATCAGTTGGGGAATGACTCATATTCTAGATTTGACAAAGTTCTTTATATATTTGAGATATGAGACTTTATCTGAGAAACTGTCTACAAAAATATATCATATACTCTTTTTGGATAATCAAAATAGAGTTGGCAATTCTGTTATATTGTTCAGTCAATAAACATTTTTAAGCACCTATATGTGCCAGCACTGTGCTAAATGCTAGAAATACAAAGAAAGGTAAAGGACAGTCCTTGCTTTCAAGGAGTTCACAGCCTAATGGAGAAGGACAATTTGCAAATACCTCTGTACAAACAAGCTATATACGGGATAAATTGGAAATAATCAAGAATACATTGGTGTATTTAATGACTAAACAAAAGCTTGGTAGAAGTAGCAAGATGTAGTAGAAAGAACACCAGAGGGTAGAATAACTTCTCAGCTCTTTCCCTGACTGTCCTTGGGGTCACTCACCCTTTGGGATTTTCAGTTTTCACCCCTATAAAATGAGGGGGCTATACTAAATGATATCTAAGGTTTATTCAAGCACTTAACATCTATGAATTTAAGATAGGAGGATGCTTTAGCAAGAGAAGCCATTTTTAGATGCTGTAGGCATGATTTTAAGCTTTATTTCCTACAGTGCTTGGGGCTGAGAGCACCATTTACTGTTGTTTGTCCTTTGTTTCTGAAGAGGACTGATGACATCACTGGGTGATGTCTTGACTCAAGTATGAATAAGATTTAAATGAGGCAGAGCTGCCAAAGTTGTCAGCCTCACTCTCTCTTCCAGAATCATCAAAGTCCAGTGGCAGGACAAAAGTCAAGATGACTGCTGATGGCCTGGGATGCAGTGGATGACCTTGACATCTAAAGACTTTATTGTTAAGGAGTCTAGTCCCCACCCCACCCCCATATGCCCCAGCAAACACCTGAAAAGGACACAAAAGAGAAATGATTTTTTTTAATTGAAGAAAGTAGAAGTAAGCACCTCAATTTCATCGAAAATTTTACAAAATAGGAGACTAGAAGCCTACACAGGGTGGGAGAGGGGTAGGACTAGGGCAGCCAGCACAGACTCTTGTAAAAGGGCTGAAAGCCTTCAGGTGATAGGAGATGGGTCATACCAGGGGGACCAATGCAAATTCTAATAAGTGGATCTGAAGCCAGAAGATGTTCTAGAAAAGGATACTCCTGGAGAATGGAAGACAGTATTGATAATTAGGTTCCAAGCCCTGGCCTTTCAGAACAGAAGCCAAAGACAGAGATAGGTAGACAGACAGACAGACGGACGGATGAACAGATGGACGGACTGGAAGGTAGACAGACAGACAGATAGATAGATAGATAGATAGATAGATAGATAGATAGACAGCATATTCAAAGTATGCTATTTGTACCAGGTGCTATGGTAAGCCCTGAGGATATACATACAAGTGAGCCAGACAGCCATTGTCCTCAAGAAGCTTTCTTTCTAATGAAAGGAAATTACATCACAGAGTGCTGGGAAGTACACACAAGGTTGCCTGGTTAGAGATGTTTGATAAGTGCTATGGAGTGCCTGGAACTGAACGAGATAAAGCAAAAGCTGGCCTAGTAGAGCCAAGATGTTACTAAGGGAGTTCAGTTTTACTGTGCAAAGGGAGTAGAGATGATGGCCCAAATTGAGTGGAGCAAGAATGGTCACTATAAAGGACTGGAAACCATTACCAGAGAAAAGGTCTCTCAGACACAATTTCTTCTTCTGAAACATGAAGATAATGCCTTAAATTCATGAGTTAGCAACTGGAAATACTTTTGTTGTGCAGGTTTTTTCTTATTTACAATTTTTTTGGTGGGAGGAAGAGAACAAATATCAGTGAGGGAGAATGAGGTAACTTCCTGGAATGACGCAGGACCCCGTTTGCTGTTGAACGCAGAGACGAATTAGATGTAGTATTTTTTTTAACCAATAAAAGCAAGGGAGAATTTTCAGTGCTGAAGAAATTAGCTCTAGGGAAAGATTTGCTTTTTAAATATCCTTTGCTTGTCCAGTAGTATGTGTATCTGGGACAGGCAGAACAAATGGAACCTGAACGAGACTCAGAATTGAACAGGAGAAGGCAAGCAGGTTAGATTGCCTTCGGGAAATTACAAAGCTCCCTTAATGACTCCCTAGATTACAGGTGGACAGCCTCTGGCCTCTGCTGGTATTCTCGTAGGGTCAGGAGAAAGAAAGCTTGGCCTCCAGCATGTAGGCTAGAACTCCTATGGCAAAGCTATGAGATAAAATGAAAAAGAAATGCATGAGATGGTCTACCTTGGATCATAGATTTAGAACTGGAAGTGACATTAGAAACCATGCATTCTCACACACTCATTTTATATATAACATGGTTGACTGGCCCCATTGTCTCAGGGCAAGGCCTACTTTATCATCACCAGGAGTTCCGGGGTACCCTGAGGGGCTTAGGATGTCTCTTTTTCTATTGCTGTTAGCTCAAACCCCCACCAGCCATGTTTCTCCCCACTCCCCATTTTTAGGAGGCCAATTCTGTTTTACCACTTAATATCATACAGCTTTTATGAAGGGATATTTATTTCAATGATATAGCAAGAAAGAATCTACAAACATTTTCCCCAACCCCTCAGGGGCATGACCTCTCCTATAAGCTCACAGTTTAGTTCAATTCCTATATAGCATCGACTCCAGCTTTGGATGTGAATATCCAAACCCTGAATAGTTGTCCACTTCAGTCAGAGTCTGTGACCCTTGCTCTTGGGTCTGGAGTCAAGAAGATCTGAGTTCAAATTCAGTCTCAGTATTTACTAGGTATGTGACCCCGGGCAAGTCACTCAACCTATGTCTGCCTCCGTTTCCTCTACTGTAAAATGGAGATCATAATGTCACCTAACTGCATTATTGTGATGATCTACAGGAGATAGTGTGTGCAAAGTGCTTAGCACAGTAATTGGCACAGGATGGGTGCAAATGCCTGTTCCCTTCCTCCCTCTTTCCACTTTAATAAATGTTTATTGATGTCTGATTCCCAAGCCAATGTTCTTTCCACTGTACTTCAACTGCCTCTGAATAAGTATGAATGTAGAGAAGGAGGGATTCTGAAGTCCTTCTAACAGGGGTAATGATGCTGGATCCAAATTCAATAAGGAGGAGGCTTCATGAAACTAAATTGATTACTCCCAGCTGAGATTCCACAAGGAATTTTGACTAAGTGGGATTGGTAAGGAAGGAGACAAGAAGAAGGGAAGAAGAAAGAAAACCCAATGGAAGGAAGGGGGATGGGCTTCTTGAATCAGTCTTTAGTCTGGTCCCTGGTCATCCTAGAAGTCCCTGGTATGACTCTTGAATAAAGAACAACTTTTTGGTTCTAGTGTTGTTGGTGATTTGTGTTAAAACACTAAATATTTTATGTGAACAGGGGAAAAAAAGTATTAATGGAGGCAAATGATAGCTAGCTCTCAGCTCCTTTTTTCACAGTCTTTTTTAAAGCTGTCATTTCTTTGGCACAGTACATCTGCTTTGCCTTCTGTAAGCCCACGGGTCTGATTTGCCTTTGTACTGGGGATGCTGGTATGGACAAGCTTTTCAGAACTTGAGAATTTTCAAGGACATGGGACTTCAAATCAGGTCCCTTTTGCGTGTTTTCAATAATGAACTCATTTACGCTTCGAGCTCATTTTCAAAGCTCTGTGTTGTTAAACAGTGATTTCCCCTGATTGCTTTCTTGGCCAATCTCCTTTTCCTGTTTAATCAGGCACAGCACTAATACATTAAAGACAGTGAGAGCCTGTTCATTATCAGGGAAATCAGCTGTAATGTTATACACAAAGTCTGCACTGCATGATCTAGCCCAGGAATAAATAAGTTGTAAATGAAAGCAAACATGTCCAACAAGCAAGCAGGGATTTGGGGTTCTATGCCCAAGATATTTCAGGGTTCAAAGGATGGTAATGATAATAATAATAATAGCTGTCATTTATGAAGTGCTTTAAGGTTTTCCAAAGTGTTTTACATATATTATCTCATTTGATCCTCACAACAATTCTGGGAGGGTGGTGTTATTATGCCCCCCATTTTGAAGATGAGGAAACTGAGATTTAAAGAAGTGAAATGACTTGCCCAGGGTCATGTAGCTAGTAAGTTCTGACACTCCATCCCTTGGGTCACTAAGCTGACCTAAAGTAGATAGATAGATAGATAGATAGATAGATAGATAGATAGATAGATAGATAGATAGGTATAGAAATATATATAGATAGATAAATATATAGAGAGATAAATATAGATAGATAAAGATAGAGATAGATACCTAGATATAGAGATATATAGATAGAGATATATAAAGCTATATAGATAGATAAATAGAGATAGCTATTGATTAATAAATAGATAGAAATAGATATAGATACATATAGAGACAGAAATATGTAAAGATAAATATAGAAATAGAGGTAGGTATAGATATAGAGATAGATAAATATATAGAGAGATAGAGACAAATATAGAGATAGATAGATAGATAGACAGACAGATAGATAGATCTCCTTGGTCCCCAATGTCTATTTTTGAAAACCTGCACATCAAAATCTAACCAAGCTGAGTGAACTATCTGATTTATGATTGTAGAATCATAGGTTTATAACTTGAAGGGATATTATTGTAGATCATCTAGTTCAACCACTCATTTTATAGATAAGAAAACTAAGGCCTGTAGAGGAAAAACAGCTCACCCAAGATTACATGGGTAATGAGGTAGAAGAGTCAAGATTGAATCAAGGTTCTTCGACCCCAAGTCCCAAATTCTTTCCATTGCATTAATATCTCCCCAAGAATGCGCCATTTCTCTCAAGCAAAAATATTCAATACCGTCTCCTTGTTCCTGGTTTCTTCCTCTTCCTCATGCTTATAATAGCTCTTGATATCTTGCCTCCTTCCCAAAGCCTGCATTTTATTATCACCCTGCTGCTCAGACCACTCCTGTATGTTATTTCTTCTCAGCTCTTCAGTATTCAGTTTGAATTATATTATTTTGTACTTAATGACAGGTTGCTCAGTAAGTGACAACAATTCTGATATTATTTTAGTGTTTGTGTTTTGTCTTCTGAGTAAGAGGCAGTGTGGAAAAAGCATAGGCTTTGGAGTTAGAAGAGCCATGTGCAAATGTGGACTTTGAAATATCCCATTAAAGGAATGGTTTGTTCATCAGATAACAGTCAGACCTCTATGCTTACCTCCATAAACCAAAAGGCAAGAACAATAGGATGAGATGGAGATGCAAAGGTTAGATTGTAAAGTCCAAAATTGGTTATGGAAGCAATAAGACAAAGTATATACTACCCGGTGGATTTGGGGAATTTTTGGTGCATGAGGCCAAAGAGCTGGAAGTGTTCCCAATGGGCAGCAAATCTAACTGTGTAGAGATTGTTCATGATATTTCTGCCAAAAATCTCAGTCACGTAGAGAGCAGCTCAGCTGGCCATTAAGAACAGGGTAAAGAGAATGAATAAATTTCCCACATTTTGTTTGTGTTAAATAAAACTTCAAACTACTCTCCAGAGAAAAAATAGATCATACTGGACTAATCTCATTTCTGTTTTTTGCAAGGTAGATTATTCATATGGTAGGTTAGGGGAATGTTCAAAATACAGTTTGCCTAGCTCTCAGCAAAGTATATAGCAGTCTCATGATATTTTTGTGGGCAGAATGGAGGGAGGTAGACTAAGTGATTATACAGTGAGGTGAAGTTGAAAATGGCTGAATCAACAGAACCCAAAGAATGGATATCCATAGCATCTCCAGGTTAGGATTGAACCTCAGAGGTCATCTGGTGCAATTGGTTTCTGAATAGGAATCTCTTGTTGTTGTTGTTGTCTATCCTTCATTTCCAAAGAGGACCAATGACATCATGGGGTGATGTCTTGATTTGCTCATGAGCTGGATTTAAGTGAGATAGAGTTGCACAAAGTCATCAGCCTCACTGTCTCTTCCAGTCATCAAACTCCAGTGGCGAGATAAAAGTCAAGACAGCTGGCAATGGCCTGGGGTGCAGTGGATGACCTTGGCACCTTTGAGGTCTGACCATCCCATGTGGTCATCCAGTCCTTCTTGGAAATTTCTAGTCATAAAGCAGCCCATTTCCTTTTTGGATACATCCAATTGCTAGGAAAATTTCCCCTTATATCAAATCCAAATAGAATTCTCTTGCCTTTTCACCTATTGCTCCTAGCTCTGTGCTCAGGGGATGAGGAAAACAAGCCTAACTCTCCTTCTTTGTGACAGTCCTTCAAATACTTGTAGATGCATATTTCATAGCCTCCCTCAGTTTTTTCTCCTCCATGCTAAATATTCCTAGTTCCTTCCAATTGATTCTCATATGGCATTGTCTTCCAAACCCTTATTATTCTGGATGATTGATGGCCCAATGACAGGCTCTAGATAGAATTCTCTCATGTATCACCTGGAGGAATTTTCCTCGTTCCTGTTCTGTGCAACATTTTCATCAGTGACTTGAATGAAGGCATAGATAGATGCTCATCAAGTTGTCATATAACACAAAGCTGAGTGGAATCATTAACATTTTGGATGGCAGAATTTGGGTCTAGAAAGATCTTAACAAATTAGTAAGATGGGCTGAATGTAATAGGATGAAGTTTAATTTGGATACTTTTCCCCCCTATATTTAGGCTCAAAAAATAAATTGCACAACAGTTTTTGCATAACGATAATAATGTGACAATGATCATAACACTTGACATTTATGTAGTGCTTTAAGATTTTCAAAACATTTTATAATGACTATCTCACCTTATCCTCACAGCAAACCTGGGAGGTAGGAACTATCATTATTTCCATTTTACAGATGAGGAAACTGAGACAGAGAGAGATTAAGTGACTTGACTAAAGTTACACAGCTAGTAAGTGTGTAAGGCCAGATTTGAACTCAGGTTTTTCTGACTTCAAGTCTAGCACTCTATCCACTGTACCATCTTGCTGTCCCAACCGCATTTAGCACAATGCCTCCTGGAAAAATAGTGGGTGCTTAATAAATGCTTGCTGATTTGACTTGCTAATAACTACACAAGAGAAAGAATTATGGCTAGGTAGCAGTTCATGTGAAAAAAATGGAGGTTGAGCAGACTATAAGCTTAATAGGAATCAGTCAGTCAACAAGCATTTGTTAAAAGCTTACTATGTTGTAGGAGCCAGCTACAGTGGATAGAGTGCTGAGGCAGGAGCCAGGAAGACTCATCTTCTTGAGTTCAAATCTGGCCTCAGATAGTTACTAGCTGTGTGACCCTAGGCAAGTCACTTTATCCTGTTTGCCTCAGTTTCCTCATCTGTAAATTGAGCTGGAGAAGGAAATAGAAAATCATTCCGTTACCTCTGCCAAGAAAAGCCCAAATGGGGTTATAGAGAATAGACACAACTGAAAACAAACAAACAACAACAAAAAAAAAAACTATGTTGTAGGGATTGTGCTAAGTTCTGGGGATACAAATACAAACAAAAAGAAATATGGTCTTTCCCTCAAAGAACTTACATTTTAATGGAAAAAGAGAACACATAAAAGGTAGATGAAAAGTGGGGGGAAGGTGACAAGTTGGTGTCAAAGTCCAGAGAGTCAGAAGCAGAGCTGGGAAAGAAATGAAGAATGACTGGCTTGGGGCCCTTGCTGAAAATAGAGGTTCTGAGAAGAACTCACCGATGAGAGAGGGGGACCACAGGACTGAGGGAAGTTCCAGGGTGAGAAGGCTTGTGAAGCATGGTGAGAAAGTCTGGAAAGTCAGAAGCAGAGAAGGGAAAGGAATTAAAGGGGGATGGCCTGGAGCCCTTGCTCAAAATAGAGTCAACAGTATAATATGGCAGTCAAAAAAGTTCAGCATTAGACTCCATTAGTAGATATATAATGTCAAGAATGAGAAAGATGACAGTACCACTGCACTTTGCCCTGGTTAGACCGCGTCTTGTTGTTATCGTTGTTGTTATTCAGTTGTTTTAGTGGTGTCCAACTCTTCATGACCCCATCTGAGATTTTCTTGGCAAAGATACTGGAGTGGTTTGCCTTTTCCTTCTCCAGCTTATTTTACAGTTGAGGAAACTGAGGCAAACAGAGTGAGATGACTTGTCCAGGATCACACAGTTAGTAAGTATCTGAGGCTGGATTTGAACACAGGAAGATGAGTCTTCCTGACTCCAGGCCCCACACTCTATCCACTGTACCACCTAGCTGCCCAGATCACATCTTAGGATCATAGATTTAGAGCTGGACACCTAGAGATTAAGTCCAACTCCTTGATTTTTACATACAAGGAAACTGAGACCCAGAGAAATAAAATCACTTCCTAAGGTCATACAAGTCGTATGTGACAGCTGGGACTTGAATCCAGGTCCTGACTCCAAATTCATTGATTTTTTTCAAAGTATTTCTTCAGTTCTGCCCAACACATCATGAGTAGGACATTGATCAGATGAAAGTGACCAGGATGTCAGTTAACTTCTCTCAGTTTTAGTTTCCTCACATAATAAAAAAAATAGGAGTCATTTGAATAGGGGAAAGAATGCTAGTCTGAATTTTCTCATGCTGTGTGATGATACATAAATCACTTAACCCCTCTGAGCTTAAGTTTCTTCTTCTGGGATGATAACTGTAGTCCCAACTCACTAGGATATTTTGAAGCTCAAATGGGATAATGTATGTAAAGTGATTCATAAGTTCTGAAGTGCTATCTAAATGTCAGTTGTTATTATAATGGATGAGAAAATGATTTGTAAATTGCTATACAAATGCTGGTGGGTGGTTTTTTTTTCCGCCTTCTTTCTAGCCATAAAGCAAGACTCATTGGGGTAGGTGGTTTGAAGGCATCTCAGACTATAAAACATTTTTTTTTAAATGAGAACCACTTTTCTCCCAATTTCTCATGGTGTTTGGTGATTCAGGCCCAGTGAGGAGAGGAAAGGACAGGAATTTCACTAGAGGAGCTGGAAGGATATCTCCAGTACCACTTTGCAGAACCAAAATGAGGCCCGTCTATTCTGTCTTCAGAGCTCTGTCCATCCTTACTCTTAACTTGTTCCAAACAAAGATGGCTTGAGGGAAAAAGTTCATACTCTCACTGTTTGTTTGTTTTGGCCGGATTGGTAGCTTTGATTGACCTCTGACAAGCTTGGAATCATCTTTTTTCTTGAGCTTAAGAAAACTTCTGTTTTTAGATTTTGTGTAACCGGGGCTCAGGAACAAAGGAATTTGCATTTGCGCCAAAGAAGGAGACTCACCTCATTGGTGGAGAAAATGACCACTCAGTGCTCTGTGCTTGCATGAGATCTTTGGAGAGGAAAGACATTCTTTTTCCCTCCTGCTTTGAGAGAGGGCATGAGTGAATCTAGCCTCCCTTTGGGACCAACTATGGGGAAAGAAAGAAAAGACTTTTGAAGACAAATACATTGGGGGAAGTTTGTTCCTCCACATAGCCCTTATTTCTAGCTTGCCTCCCTAGAGACTTTGGGGTATTTCCCATTGGGTGAGATTAGAGAATCTCTCTGATATGAATTGAGATATCTTACTCCCAATGGGAGAGTTCTCTCACTCTTTGTATTTTCTCATAGCTCCTTCTCTTATTTCCCTCCAGAAAAGTCTCCCTTAGAGAAGTATAGGCAAGATTCCAAAGATGCTGTATTCAGGCTTCCTTGAGAGTCGTATTTAAACAACCGATGCATATATATACAATACACACTCTACCACACTCATAAATTGGAATCTCAACATGTCTATGTTGCCACAATCAGAAGGGCAGAGCTGTTGAGTGTGAGTGCAGGAAAGCAATGGTTGCTAATCACAACCCTAATGGGCATGTCAGCTTGTTTTCCATTTTAAGGTTGTGCCTAGGCACCATATATAAGCAAGGAAAGCCTGGATTTCTGGTATTCTGTACCTAAGCTGAACTTTATGCAGTGGCTATGCAGCTGGCTGGTGAGAGAGAGAGAAAGAAAGACAAGGGCAGAGAGATAGAGACAGAAAAGACAGAGACAGATAAGAGATAGAGATCCAGGCAAGCAGATAAATAGATAGACTGGGAGACAAGCAGGCAGAGAGAAACATAGAGAGACACAGAGAAATAGAGACTGAGACAGACAGAGTTAATTCAAAAATATATTTTTGGATGAGTGAATAGAAACAGATTCAAAGAGAAATAGACTGAGAATAAAGAGAGAAAAAGAGAGCATTAGCAAGAAAGCCTCTTTGAAATATAGCAATGCAGGGAAGTCAGGTTACCATGGTAGCTTCTCTTGTGTCTGGGTTCCTCTGGAGTGTGCTTGTCCTTAGGTAAGGTCCTGTGCATTGGACTAAACTGAAAGCTGCCTGAAAGCTTAGACACAGAATACACTAAAGGACTGGGTGATAAAAATGTCTCTTTGTCACAAGGTAAGTGATGGGTAAAACCTTGACAACACCTTCTGAGCTCTTCCTTATTTTCTCTATTGGATCAGAAGTTGCAAGAATCTGGTACCTGGCTATCACAAGACCCAGATACCCTTGCGCCCATCATGTCTAATGTTCCCAAACTATCTTTCCAGTTAGAAAACTATCTCCATGTCTTACAGCACGAGAGACCAGCAAGAAGCTTGGGGCCTCTCCTTACTGAGGAAACCTAAATTGATGGCCAGCCTTAGGGATTGCCTTTGGACTATCAAGTACTTTTCTCCAAATACATGGGTGATTTAATTACTGGTTCTTTTATTGAATCAAAAAATCATGAAACAGCTGCTACTGGAAGGATAAAAAAAATCATTTCCCCCAAGCTCTGAATTGTACATATGAAAAAAAAAGAATGCATTTGCTTCAGGGCTTAAGGTGTTTTATTGAGGCAAAATCTTCCTGTACATACACAATGAACTTGAAGTTAATGGATTTCTTGTTGAATTGAACATTTTATACTTTTGTAAACCACAGGCTAAGTCCATGTATTCCTCTGGAAGAACAAAGGCTAACGTACAATGACATATGCTGGTTACCAGTCAGCTCCTGGTTGGATGTTGAAAACCCTCATTCCCTTCACTCGAGTAGTTTGGAGGTATTATTGGCATATTTTATTACTATTATTAATTTGATTTATTACTGTTCTGCAAAGAGAAAGGTCACCTGGTGCTAAATTTCTCTAAAGTAGATGTTGGCCATGTATCTGGCCTATGACTCTCCATACACATTTTCTGTGATTGTCTACAAAAACAAAAAAACAAAAAAACAGCACCACCATGATTTGTGATATAAGCTACTTTTCTGAAATGGCAAAGACCTGCTGGAAAAGAAGGGAAATCTCTTTCTAGATTTGCCATTTAGAAATGTAAAGCTGGGCCATATTGATAGGAAAATACAACAGGACTATCTTACTTTCTATTTGGGAGATTTTCCAATGTCTGTCTCTTTCTACTGATCTATTGAGACCATAAAGGTGATTCAGTAGAGGTAATAAAGGGACAGCAGGTTCTGATTGTGAGCTTGTACAATAAAAACTGTAACAATCATTTTTACAGGACCTGTGATTTCGTTAATGTGGAGTTGGGGTGGACTCCCCCTGGAGAAGCTCCCCCATCAATACAGACCAGCAGCTATTCTGCAAGTCATAATCTTGAAGAGTTGCCTGTGGCATTGAGAAGGTGAGTGATTTGCCCAGGGTCACAGAGAAAAGGGCGATTCAGAGACTGGATATGATTTTTCCTGATATTGAAGCCAGGTCTTTATCTACTCTTCCATGGTGCCTCACAATGATAAAAATTAGAATAAAATAATCAAATGAAATATATAAATTATAAAAAAAAGTTTAAACAATAGTAGCAATAACAAAAGCAGCAGAGCAAGTAAACCGATTATGCACTAGTACTAACTATATTATAACAAAGTTGGAATAGATTTTACCTGTTATGGATGAGGACTCCATACTGCTTTTTGTCAATAATACTCTCAGCTCCAAATCAAATAGTAATGTATTATAGATCAGTGCTTGGCAATCTAAGAAAGAGCTTCACCCCTAAACCCAGATTATTTGAAACAAGAACTAAAGCTGAGAAGTTATTTAGATCTGAAGAAGGAAAAACTGAACAACCTGACATTGAAAATCTTCACTTAACACAAATTTGTGGTGAGGCCACAAGTGATTTTGAAGAAGAGATGGACATACTTACAGTGGAATATCAAAATTTGTTTTGAGTTTTGTGGCATGAACCCAACCTGCAAATAATACCAAAATAGAATGATTCCAGAAAGCTGGCATTTGCCATAACCGTGAAGAATGAGTGCATTCTCCTGCAGTATTTGACAGTAAGGGTAAAAACATCTCATGATTGGATCCACAACAGTATACAGTGCAAATGTTGCCACGGTAAGAAAAGGAAAAGAAGAGCTATCTATCAAAAGGACAAATATAAAATACCATCATGCCCATGAAGCTTGTGAAAGTTTTTGAAGATTCCCAGAAAGGCACTGGATGGCCTGTACATGCAATAGAATGCAAGAACACCAAATTGCCTAATTAAAAGGCCACCAAAAAGGAACACATCGAAGGGAATTCTGAAAACAAAAGTATATCAGAAATTCTAGATGCCCTTAATTAATGGCTGAAAGTAAAAGTCAGAAAGTTAAATCAATATGAGACATTAAAGGATGAAATAATTAACTCAACATCAATCAAAAATGTTTCATTCGAGGCTTGAGAAGCCAAGATAGAAGAGGAAAGAAATTATCCTTGGACAAGGAGGAAGTGGGAAATTCCTGACTGACTATGTGTTTGCAATAAGTCCAACAGAGTGAAAACACAAGTGGAATCAAACATGAAACATAATGCTTGAGCACTAATAATACCACGAATAACGATAAAACAGTCATATCAAGGAGGCAACTGAAATTCCGTCTTCTCTACAAAACTGGAAAGTGACAATAAGATTCATAATTACTGACTCAAATGCATCACAGTAAAATGCACAAGTTACCAGCAAAGCATGTCTTCCTCTCACCCAGAAATCTGATCTCATCTTTATTAAGAGAAGGCATATCTATTACAAAAAAGATGAGAGTACCAGTGATCCTATTAGAATACAGGCCACTTATGTGTTTATACACAGCATTCACAACTTGTGTCACAAAAAACAACCTTATTAAAAAAACAATATAAGGGAGAGGAAAGAGAACACACATTTATTCAGTGCCTACTATGTGCCCAGGCACTGTGCTAAGCACTTTACATATATTATCTTATTTTAAGCACTTTACAAATATTATCTTATTTGATCCTTGCAACAACCCTGGGAGGTAAGTGCTATCATCATTTCCATTTTATAGTTGAGGAAACTGAGGCAGACAGAAGTTAAGTGACTTGCCCCAGGTCACACAGCTAGTAAATGCCTGAGGTCACATTTGAACTCAGATCTTCCTGACTCCAGACCCAGCACTCTATTTACTGCATCACCCAGCTTTGGGCTTCCGTAACTTTAATACAGGCTCTCTATCTACAATGTGCATTTATAAAACTTAATACTAAATAATATTCATCTTTGTACCCCACTAACCTTAAGCAAGTTGCCTTCTCCATTAGGAGATGTTCTGTAGTGATGGTAAGGAATCGAGATTATTTTGCTTTTTAGAAGGTGTAATGGAATGCACGTTGTACACCTTGAACTACACTGGACTTAGGAATTTGATAACTGGACTGAAGTACACAAGATGAAATATAATAGAAAATAACTTATTAAAATGAGGATCTTCTAGTCAGGAAGACCCGAGTTCAAATCTGGCCTCAGACACTTACTAGATGTATAACCCTGGGCAAATCACTTAACTTTTGTTTGCCTTGATCCGCACCAGAGGAGGAAATGGCAAACCATTCCAGCGGCTTTGCCAAGAAAACTCCATAGACAGTATTGGTGTTCTATGGTTCATGGAGTCACGAAAAATCAGACACGACTGAACAGCTGTAGATTGAACCACGATTCAAATTAAGGAACTGTTCATACCAACTCTTTGCTAGCCTTTGAAGAGGTGTCACTATGCCCTGAATTGTGGAGGGTCTACAGTTGGTCATATCTCCTGAGGGCAGGGACTTTCTTCTGCTTCTTTTTAGAATCCCAGTACCTAGCACAATACCTCATACAAAATAGGTGCCTAATAAATGTTTATTTATTGACTGAGCGACTGTTTGGCTAGACTGTAAGAGAATGGTCCAGATGTTCTCCTGTTGCTGGTAATCAGTATGGTGGGCATGTCAGGAAATTGATGATGTAAAGAGTAGAATCTGGGTACAGAGAATCAAGAATTAATATTTGATTTAAGTGACTCCTTGAGGACACGGGTTGTCTTTTGCCTCTTTTTGTATCCCTGGCACTTAGCACAGCGCTTGGCATATAGTAGGTGCTTAATAAATGCTTATTGATTGATTCATTGAAACAAGAATGAATGGGAGAGGAGAGAGCACTAGTGTTATACTGAACAGTAAGTGGTATGACTTAGAGAAAGTGGTTGGGTGTGTGGTATTAGAGTTCAGATCCCAAGATAATTAAAGCTACACTTCATTGCTCCAGGTTCAGATCCAGGGAACCTATACTATATGCAGAATGAGTGAGTCTTGAGTTGTTTGAAAGTAGGTTCTAGGACCTATCGTGGTATCCCCCCCACCCCCCTCTGTAGCAGAACAGCTAGAACACAATCCCAGTTCCAAATCCAAAGCCTACCTTGGGCTCAGGTCCCAGATGCCATGGCTTCTCAGAGCTTCCTTGCCATGTTGACTGGCTATGCCACCTGCCCTGCAATCTTGGCTCCAAAGTCACCATGGCTTGAACTCCTGGATCTGGTAGAAACCACCAGAACCTGAAACGAAGAAGGATGAAACTGAATAGAGACCCAGATTAATTTCTCAGAGCTGGGGCAAAAGGGGAGGCGAGGGACGTATCCTGCCCCTCCTTGTCTGGTTAGCGGTGCCCGTGCTGTGGGTGAACTGTGATCATCACCTCCTGATGCAGCAAGAGAGAGTGTGTGCCCAGGAAGAAGACAGACTCTCAGTCTGGCCAATTTTAAAGATAGAGCCTGTCTGGGCTATGCAGCCCATCAAAACAGGCTCCTCCCACCCTTTGGGTAGGCAAATGCAGGTGTTAGGTGATCAGGTCACCTTTACATTAGTATAAGAGACCGTACCATGAATAAAGTTTCCCAGCTTTCCTGAGTGGAGGCTACAAGCCAAAAGAAATGCAGGGAAAATTGCCAGAGTATAAAGGCATTTTTTGTGTCATGAGAGTCTCTGATACAAGGGTTATTATACTCACTTTTCTGAGCGTGGGATACCAGAAGGCAGAAAAAGAAAGAAGAGATAGTAGCAAGACCAGCCAGGTCAGATATAACCAGAACCATCTCTGATTTATGTATATACCCTAGCAATGGAATTCCTCTCCCCCACATTAAAATACCAAAGCATTTTTCACAATAGCTAACATCGGTATAATGCTTACTATGTGCCAGGCACTGTGCTAAGCCTCTTACAATTATGTCATTTGATCCTCACAAAACCTCTGGGAGTTAAGGTGCTATTATCCCCAATTTATAGATGAGGAAACTGACACAACAGGGTTAAGTGACTTGCCCAGGGTCACACAGCTAGTAAATGTCTGAGGCCTGATTTGAACTCTGGTCTTTCTGACTCAAGGCCTACCACCTAGTCTATCCATTGCACCACCCAGCCTCTATCCATTGCACCACCTAGCTGCTTCTATTTGGCATCTCAAAATTCTGCCTAATCCACATTTTATGCAAAATTTCTGGTCCCACTTTTCTTTAGAAGAAAATTAAAAATAGTCACTTGATTCATTCCTAACTTATTTATTGCATGTAAAGAAAAAATTCATCTTCCTCTCTAGAGGAGGCAAGCTAGAAATTCCCAGTAGCATGACTGCTCACAGATACTTGCCTAAACAGCCCTTCACAATTGCTTTTTATCTCCCTAAGATCTTGTTGTAAATGAAAAGCTTTGTGGTGTTTTGAAGGTGCTCCATTTAGCAGAATGATTAGAGCTTTCTCAACTTCATTTTCTGGAAAAGGGAGAGTGAATATTTTTTAGACCAAGGATGCTCCAATCTAGAAAATCCCATTTGCCATTTGTTCACTCCATGTGAAATTGCTTCTCGTCACCCCAAGGGCGTTCTGTCTTTGGTGTAAGAATAATTACCTAGACCATATGATTCCTCTGACTTCACCTGTAACAGTCCTTTAAAATCTAGAAAGAGTAGACTACGGTGCATTCCTTCTCAGTGAGATCATTCTTTGTCTTGAGGAGCCTGGGGCTCTTTGAGGTAGGTGCAGCTAAGAAAACTTTCCACAGTAAGGAACCAGGAGCTGAAAACAATTAACGGCTCATATTTACAATAGGTCTTTAAGGTTTACAAAGTGTTAACCTCTGCCGCAGCCACTTGGAGAGGTAAGTAGTACCATAGTCACTTTGCAGACCAGGAAATTGAGTGGCATTTGAAAACAGGCAATGCCATGGGCTTATAGCTGGTTGCAAAGCATGTAGGAACCATGAGGTCACCCTCTCATTGCACTTAGCATTCAGTGTAAGCAAATATTTCAGTGGAAGGGCATGGCTACTGGGTACAGAGAAACTGCAGAAGACGGGCCAGTCTGGTGTAGAGTAATGTCAGAGATAAGGAGGGTCATTTCAGTTTGACAAAACTGAACTCCTGAATGAATTTATACCTGGTTAAATACTCCTTGCTCCTGAAATGCTGCTGTAACAGTGATTCCCATTAGAATGCAAACTCCTTGAGGGTAGGAACTGTTCCACTTTTGTCTTGGTATACCCAGGGTCTAGCACAGTGCTTGACATGTAGTAGTAGGTGCTTAATAAATGTTTGTTGATTGAGGGATTGGTTGACTGTACGTGTGGGCTATACTCATGGTCTTAGCCTTGAAAAAGCTAAGCAGAGATGAGAGAGAGAGACAGAGACAGAGACAGAGACACACAGACTGACAGAGAGACAGAGAGGGAGAAAGAGAGACAGAGACAGACAGAGAGACAGAGACAGAGAGACAGAGACAGAGAATGAAATATAGAAAGAAGAGGGGCTATGTACATGAAGACTCTCACTTAGCTCCCCTAAAGAGAACTTTGCCTGTCTACAAGGCCCCTCCAGGAAACCAAGTGACCCCAGAGACAGACAAAAAGAGTGGGAACTGAAAGGCAGAGATGGCTACAATGGTGACAGACACCTTAAGAGAATCAGAGCTAATATGGACAGGTAGAAGCGGGACTATTGGTTCCCTAGAGACAGTCTGTATAGCCTCATGGGCTTGTGGTCCCTTGAGGTAATCAGGAATCAGGAAACTACATGGCCCCAAAGATGGCAGCAGACATCTGGTTTCCTGATGTAGCAGAGTACAGTAGATCTTGGACCAAGTGAGAAGTAGAACTGAAAAGTAACAAAGGAGAGAGTCACAATATGGAAGAACCAACTGAGATTTTGGCCTTCACTAGTAATATGAGTTATGTGGACTGTGTAGGGCCAGAGAGAAGAAAGGGGACCTCAAACAACCCCAACTACTTTCACTTCATAGGGGAACTCAATCCCAGCGTAGTTCTATAAGTTAGAAGGAGCGTATTGTTTGCTAGAGGACACCTAGCTCACCAGAATGAGTAACCTGACTCTATAGCAATTCTGAGTACTTTCTTCAAGGTGGGTGGAGGTGCATGTAAGGTAATATTATAAATCGAGAGGGCCGTATAATTTGATGAGGGACATGGGGCTTGCTCTAGCAACTTTGCACAAGTTGAACTGATTTTCTTGTGAGAAACTCTGAGAGATGACATGAATCAGAGAGAAATTTTTTGAGAAAATCCCAGATTGAACCTAGTCTGTGAAAACCCAAAGCTTTTCTGTATCCACACAGAGTGGTACTCTAAGTCTCAATGACTACCTAGGTCTATGGGGAAGGTAGTACATATTCAAGAAGGAAGAAGAGGTGTCTTGACTGCTTATGGTCTTGGCTTCGAATCCATTGCATTTTTATTGCAGTTTTCGATTTTTTATATTCAATCTTTTGCATTTGTTTGTGTGAAATTTGCTGTAGTCAACTATGACTCATGATCATAAAAACTGTGAATATTCATACTTAATATTTTTCTCCTAATTATCATGTTCTTATTAGCATGACCTATCTAGGTAAGTGTCTCAATTCTTGTCACTTTGCCTCTGTACACAGAGTTATGAGGGAGTAGCAAACATCCCCACCCTAATAAACTTTTTTAAAATTTAATTTTATTATGAACTTAGCAATCACCAGCCAACACAAGCATTTCAATATACAAAGAACAAAAAAAAATCATATATGAAATTGGGAACCTTGTTTATGTAGTTGTGATGAGTTTTCTTTAGGTGGTGCAGTGGATAGAAAGATGGTGTTGAAACCAGAACACCTGGGTTACTTGGGGCACTGAAAGATTGAAGTGATGCTTTTTTTGCTTAGCTTCTCATAGCCCATATATGTCAGGGGCTAAATTTGAATTCGGGTCTGCCTGTCTCAGTGGTGGTTCCCTATACATCATTCTCCATGGCTTCTTTGCATTATCTTTAGGGTTAAATAAAGCCTGTCCTGTATTCTATGTGTCTATTCATCTGAATGCTTACTTGGTAACACTGGGCTCTTTACCTTTTCTGGGTAAACCTAGGCACAAGTCAAACTCTGATTTTCTTGTGAAAACTCTGAGAGATGACATGAACCAGAGAGAAATTTTTTGAGAAACACCCCAAGATTGAACCTAGTCTGGGCAAACCCAAAGCTTTAGTTAAGGACCATGAGTTACACAAAACAGCAGTCTGTTCCTCACTGGGCATATAGTTTAACACAGAGTCCTCTCTCTCTCTTTCTCTGCCCCCCTCTGTCTCTCTCTCTTTCTCTCTTTCCCCTTCCCTCCCTCCCTCACTTCTCTCTCTCTCTTTCTCTGTCACACACACACACACACACACATACACACACACACACACACATATACACACAATTGCAATACAAACTAATCAGTGCAAAAGAGAGGTCCAAATAAGTGTAATGGGAAGATCAAGGAAGGAAAGTTCATTACTGATCATATCAAGGAAGCCTTTCTGGAGGAGGTGGCTTTTGAGTTGGACCCTAAAGGATATGAAGGAATTCAACAGCTATGGATAGAAGGAAGGGCATTCTAATCCTCCAACTTGAATGGGGAAGGTCAAGGGTCTCATCTCTGCCTGAAGAGTAAGTCATATTTTCTATCAAATAAAGCACTTAAATGCCTCAGTTGCCTCATCTATCAAAGAACTATTATCATGACTATTATCATTTCTCTTTTTAGTTTACAGCAAGATTTTTTTTTATCTCCAGCATCTAGCACAATGTTTTGCAGATAGGTGACTAATGAATATTTGCTTAATTGAACTGACCTTTTCTATATTTCTCGGTAATCTCTGATGAGTTTTGAGCTTGGAGTCTCCACTTATAGAAAGTTAGTATTGAGATTAAAATGAATTTTCCCATTTCTGGCATCCTGGAAAATGTTCAATCAATTTTCTTGGACTCACACATTTATGCTTCTGCATTATGAGTGGAGGAGAGAAATCACACAGCAAATTATTGTAGCTGACAACGGAGAACACAAAAGGAAAGAAGAGAAAACTATTGATTTATTTAGCAAATACTTCCTGAGCACCTTCTGTGTGCCAGATAAAGAGATAAACAGTTAGTTGCTGTAATTCCTGCATAACTAAAGTGGAAACTCAAGAGGGCGGGAGTTAAATGAGGCCCACACATGGGAACATTGATGGTCACAATGGAAGATTAAAGTAGAACTCAGAGCAATTCAATTCAAAAGGAAAGACTAGATTATAGTTCTTATTAGCAGAAAGGCCATGATTCTTCTCAGACTAGAAACATTTTAAATACTTTTTTTAAAAGTTCTCTGAAAAAGGTTAATGTGATATAGAAAATAAATCAGAAAAGTTGTTTATCTAAAATGGAGTCATCTGAAAGTCAGGGCCAGAGAGCACCAAAGAGACACTCATAATCTCTGATGGTCTCTAGTCTAACAATGACTTTGGAGTAGTATCAATTTCCCAAAGGTTCTGTCTCTAATCTTGTTAGTACTTCCCCTCCTCAAATTGTCATGGATATGAGACATTCATTTCTGGTTCTAAACCCCCGGCCAGCTCAGAGTAGCCTGTTGTCCAAAAAATCAATGGCCCACAATTGATCCTCATCTTCTTCCATATTCTCTCCCTCAATATTACCTGCCCCAACCTAACCAGCCAAAGGAATAGGTAGGAAGGCCCACTACCCCTGGCCTTTGACATACAGCATACATCTACAGGAAAAAGTGACTAATACTTCATCCCATACTTCTAGTTAAGGAGTAAATGTGAAAGTTACAGAAGAGCCCTGCTTTTTCACATACAGCCCAGAAAAAGTGAACCAGAGAAAACAAAAGGAAACCTCTCTATCGAGTCCATGATTGCAGAAAAATAGATGACTAAAAACAGCAAAGGCTGGGGGAGTGCTTATACAAGGGAAACTAGTGCAAGCCCCAGTAAATAGTTCTAGCAGTGCTAGAAAGAGGACCGCATCAGAGAAAATATGAGTAAATAGAAAAAAAAAAAAAACACCAGACACCATGCAGAAATTGAGTTAAGAGATATCCAAGAGGTAATTCTAGGCAAAGAGAGCAACTTCACAACAAATACAAAAAAGCCTCAGAGGAAAAAAAATGGCATGGCTGCAAAGATTACAAGAATAGTTGGAAGAAATAAAACAAGAGATAGAAATGAAATCAGAATTTAAATAAGAGTTCTGGAAGAAAAAATGGATGAAGAACAAACAGATTAGAAGAGAATGTTTTAACCCAAGTAATAGATTCCTTGAAAAATAAAATGAGATAATAAGAGCTCAATGGTTACCTGAGAAAACAAAAAATATTAGAATGAAATAAAAAGATAAAAAAAAGAAGAAAATGTAAGGCATCTACTATTTTAAAAAAGACCTGGAAAACTGGTTAAGTAGAAGTGATTAAAGATTCATCAGACTCTGTGAAAACTATGGACAAATAAAAAACCTGAATACCATATTTCAAGAAGTTTCTAATGTTTATTAGAATCAGAGTGGAAAGTGTAAATATAAAGAATCTACCAATCACCTCCTGAAAAAAAATGCCAAAATAAAAATTCCTGCAACAGCATTAAAGAATTACATAGCATATCAGTCAAAGAAAAAAAATACTAAAAGCAGACAGAAAGAATTCGAATACCAAATCACTGCAGACTAAGTTGCAACTATGAGGAAGGAAAGAAATTCTTAGAATACAATGTTCTCAAAGGCAAATGTCAATACAACCAAAATAACTTAGCCTGCAAAACTGAGTATAATCTTATAGGGGAAAAAAATGAACATTTAATAGAATAGATCAAGCATTCTAGATGAAAAGATCAGTGTTGAGTAGAAATGTTGAAATTCAACCAAAAGAGAAAAGAGAAATCTAGAGAGGTAATTATATTTGACAGGTTGGAAAGGACTTGTATATATCCAGTTTCCTTTACTCACATGAACACCAGGCTGGTAAAGGGCTTCATCACATCTCACTTGGATTATTATGATAGTATTCTAATTGGTTTTTCTTTTTCAAATGTCTCCCCAATCCAATCCATTCTCTACTAGGTTGTCAAAGCGATTTGCCTACAGGTTAGGTTTAACAATATCACCCCCTCGCTCAGTAAATTCTGATGACTCCCTATTACCTCCAGGAGCAAAAATAAAAGCTCTTATCTTTTAAAACACTTCAAATTGTGGCCTCTTTTATACCTAACATTAGAGAACAGAAAGAAATTCAGAATGAGACAAAGACAAACAGGGTAGAGTCAGAGCTACCATATTTGATGTAATCTATATTTGTAGAAAACCAAGAACATTTCACATGCCATCCTCTATTTCTATACTTCTGTACTTCATAAGAGAATGTTCATATTTGTTGATATTTTCCAAGTTCATGATAATAAAAAAGAAATTTCAATGTCATGTAATGATCCTATTATACTTACTTACTTGCTGTTCTACACACATGAAGCATCATCTCCCAACTCCATGAATGTGTACTGGCTCTCCCCCATGCCTAGAATTTTGTCCTCTTATTTACCTCTTAGCTCCCCTAACTTCTGTCAAGGAGCTGCTCAAAGTCCAACTTCTTCAAGAGGACTTTCTTGTTCCACTCCTCTCCCATCCCCCCCATCTAGTAACTTCCCTCAGAGATTACCTGCCATTTACATTCTATATATTTTGTAAGACTCCATCAGAATATGAGCTTGTTGAGGGCAGAAACTGTTTTATCTTTCTTTGTATCCCCTGTGCTTAGCTCAGTGCCTGGCATATAGTAAGTGCTTAATAAATGCTGCTGATTGATTGACACATTGTAATTGGAGAAGCAATATGTTCACTCAGAATCCCACTAACTCCAATTACATTAAATCAGAGAGATAAGTAAACCCAAGGAAAGGGTGTGGCTTTGTTACCTTACCTGGTTGAAGAGGGGGGAGGGGAAGACCATGAAAAAGGAATACATTAAGGAAGAAATAAGAATGAAGGTGAAGGAATAAGTATTTCTCATAATTAGGGTACTGAGAAGAAGAAAATACAGACATGAAGTAAGTAAGAAGTGGGCATCTCATAAACCTCACTTTAGATGAACCAGACAAAGAAGGGTGGGTTGCACATGCACACATACACACATACACAATTTGGTGTGGAAATAATTTAAGCTCATAGAGGAAACAATAAGAACGTGGAAATAAAATGGATAGATCTAAGTGGTAGGGGTAGAGCTTTTTGTTGTTCAGCTATTCAGTTGTGTCAGACTCTCCATGAAACCATTTGAGGTTTTCTTGGCAACCATACTGGAGGGGTTTTCTATTTCCTTCTCCAGCCCATTTTACAGATGAGGAAACTGAGGCAAACAGGGTTAAATGACTTTCCCAGAGTCACACAGCTAGTAAGTGTCTGAGACCAAATTCAAACTTAGAAATATGAGTCTTCCTGATTCCAGGCCCTCTACTCTATCCACTATGCCACCCAGCTGTTGATAGAGAATAATCCCAAGGAAAATCAATGTCAGCTCTGGAGTGTGGAAGTGAGAATGAAAAAGAAAGAAAATAGCCAAAGGATATGAATGGACAGTTTTCAAAAGAAGAAAGGAAAACTCTCAACAACCATACAAAAATGCTCCAAATCACTAACAATAAGAAAAACGCAAATTAAAAGATTTGTGGGGTTCCCCTCATATCCATCAGATTGGTAAACATGACAAAAAGAAAAAAGAAAAAGAAAACTGCAGTAGTTTGAAGTGTTTGGGGAAGAAAGATACACTCATGCACTGTTTGTGTAACTGTGAATTAGTTTAAACATTTTGGAAATCAATTTAGTACTATACCCAAAAAACCAATAAACTGTGATACCCTTTGCCCTGCCTATAGCATTACATGTCATATACCCCAAAGAGATCAGTGAAAGAAGGAAAGTATTCATATGTGCAAAAATATTTATAGCAACACTTTTCATTGCAGCAAAAAAACTGGAAATAGAGTGAGTGCCCACCAATTGTGGAGTGGCTGAACATATGGCATATAAATGTAATGGAATATTATTGTGCCACAAGAAATGATCAAAAGGATAGATTCAGAGAAATCTGGGAAGACTTATATGAATTGATGCAGAATGAAATGAACAGAACCAGAAAAACAATTTATAAAATGATTCCAACATTATAAAGGAGGAAAAAAAATTCTCAGTGCCTTAGTCAATGAATAATCATGACTCCAGAAGACTAATGATGTTGAATCATGCCTTTCAGCTGATGACAGAGAGGGGATACACTGGAGGCACAGAATGACACATACATTTTCAATCATGAACAATGTGCGAGTTTGTTTTGCTTGACTACGGTTATTTGTTATAAGGGAAGGCTTTTATTCGGGAGGGCAGAAATAGAGCTATGGGGGAGATAGGGGAGTAGAGATAGTGATACCAAAATTTTAAACGGAGAAAGAAAAAAGTATCAATGAAATGTTTACATTTAGAAACATTAGAGAGCAGGAGAAAATTAAGAATGAGACAAAGACAAACAGGGTAGAGTCAGAGCTACATATTTGATGTAATCTATATTTTTAGAAAACCAAAAACATTTCATATGCCATGTTCTATTTCTGTACTTCTGTACTTCATAAGGGAATGTTCATATTTATTGATATTTCCCAAGTTCATGATAATAAAAAAGAAATTTCAATGTAAAATTTGATCCCACATATACCTATCTGTTTATGTGTAAGCTTCCTGAGGGCAGGAGGTGGTTTTGTTTGGTTTTTGTGTCCACGATGCTTTGCACAAAGCAGGTACTTAATAAATGCTTCTTGAATTGTATTAGACTGGGGAATTTTAAAGGGTAGAAAAGGAGAATTCTGGAAATTCTTGTGTGTGTGTGTGTGTGGGTGTGGGTGTGTGTGGGTGTGTGTGTGTGTGTTTTAAAGGCTCATTATCTAGTTTATAAATTTACCCAGGCTCTTGTATCTCTTGCTGCTTCAGAAATACCATGTGTAGAAATTATCTAGATCATAAAGAGCTTCAGGGAGAATCAGATTTTCAAAAAAATATAAAGGATCCTTGTCATTTAGCTATTCTCCTGATCCAGAACAGAATACACTTAAAAAAACACTCTGGATTTGAAGTTAGAGTACCTGAATTCAAGTCCCAGATCTGCTATTTAGTAGCTATGTGACCTTGGCTAAGTTATCTCACTTCTCTTGGCCTCAGTTTTCTCTTATGTAAAATGGCAAGTTTGGACTAGATGACCACTAAGTTTCTTTCCAGCTCTATTATCTAGAAGTAGATGAACTGTCCTGGGGAATATATACATATTATATATATGTGTATATATATATATATATATATATGTATGTATATATGTATGTATGTATTTACTGACTGAAAGCAAAGGAGAAAGGGATCTACTTGCATTGATTCTTGAGTTCTGTCCCAGATGCAAGCCTATGATTAGCTTTTGGAAGAATCGCTCTTCTTATAACCAGCTGTCTATATGGCTGCCAACCAAGACATTTCACAAATAGAGGACCTGGAAGGGGCCTCAAAGATCATCTGGTCCAACCTCCTCCTTTTCACAGAAGAGATGGCTTGCCAAAGTCACACAACCTATTATTGGCAGGGACATGACTAGACTCCAAGCCTTCTGACTTGCAGACAGCATTTTTTTTCCACTTTATTTCATTTGTCTCCAAGACGAGGACAAAAGATTGTTGGAGGAGGTCGTTATATTGTTCTACCCCAGAGGAGAATGCTGGAAGATAGGCATGGTCCCTCCAGCACGACCAGCCTGGAAAGACAAAATAGAGTGGCCATCCAAAGGCATACCATAAGCAAAAGTTCCCCCATAAAGTTCTATAAGTCACTTATTCTCTACTGGAAAAAAACACTCTTCAACCCATTCTGTGGGTAATGAGTCAGAGAATCAGGCTGAATGAACTGGCATAAGAAGCTCCTTGAGGGACTGAGCAAGGAGGCAAAGTGCAATGGATTTGAAGTCAGAGCATCTGCATTCAAATCTCAGCTCTGCCACTTACTAAACATGTGAACTTGGACAAGTCACTTAACAGTCAGTCAATACACATTTATTTTTCCAGTTCATTTTATTTTATTTATTTTTAACTACCCCCACTTAATAGTATTTTATTTCTTCCAATTACATGTAAAGACAGTCTTCAACATTCACTTTTATAAGATTTTGAGTTCCAAAATTTTTTTCTCCCTCCCTCCTCTCCCCTCCTCCAAGACATCAAACAATCTGATATAGGCTATACATGTACAAACATATTAAATATATTTACACATTAGTCATGTTATGAAAGAAGAATCAGAACAAAAGGGAAAAACTATGAGAAAGAAAAATATGGAAATAGTATGCTTTGATCTGCATTCAGACTCCATAGTTCTTTCTCTAGATGTGGCTGGCATTTTCCATCATGAGTCCTTTGGAATTGTCTTAGATCATTGTATTGCTGAGAAGACCTCAGTCTATCAAAATTGATCATCACACAATGTTGCTGTTACTGTGTACAATCAATAAACATTTATTAAGGACTTATTGTGTACCAAGCATTGGTAATACAAAGAAAGGCAAAAATGTCCCTGGCCTCAAGGAGCTTACATTTTAATGGGGTAGACAACATGCATAAAGTATGTGATTAAAAGATCTTTTTATGTTGTGTCCAACTCTTCATGACCCGATTTGGGGTTTTCTTGGCAAAGATGCTGCAATGGTTTGCCATTTCCTTCTCCAGTTTATTTTACAGATGAAGAAACTGAGGCAAACAGGGTTAAGTGACTTGCCCAGGGTCACACAGCTAAATGTCTGAGGTCAGATTTGAACTCAGAAAGACGTCTTCCTGACTCCAGGCCTGGCACTCTAACCACTGCACCACCTAGCTGCCCAAAATTAAAAGATATATATAGTGTAAATGGAAGTTAATCTCCGAGGAAAGGCACTAGCAGTGGGAGGGACTGGGAGAAACCTCATACAGAAAGTAGGATTTAAGCTGAGTTTTAAAGGAATCAAGAGAAGCCAGAAGGAGGAGGTGAGAAGCTCTCTGACTCTCAGACTCCTCATTTGTAAAACGGGATCAATAATTCCTTAAAGCATATCTTTTGCACTTTATTTTTCTTGCTTTTTTTCCAACATGCCTAATATGCAAATATGGTTTGCATGACTTCACATGTATAGTGCGTGTCATTTTGCTTGCCTTCTCAATGGGCAGGGGAGAGCCTAGAGGGAGCGAGAGAATTTGAAACTGAAAATAAAAAGTGAATGTTAGAAATAATAATAATTCTTGGCTTGTCTACCTTTCAGGGTAGTTGTGAGAATTGCATTATGTATTGCAAGCCATTAAGTGCTTTATAAAAGTTATTATTATTATTATTAGCAGGGGTTTTATAAGAGGTTAATGGAGAAAGTCATAAAGCCAGAAGAGGGCCCTGGAATAACTGTGGAACTTGAAAAAGAGACATCATATCATAATGATGAGCTGAGCTTGTGGAACTTAATGGGGAATCCTCTCACAGAAAGGCTAATTATAATAGCCCTGCCAAGTCTGGGTCATGAATGTTGCCATAGACTCTTGGCACGGACACATGGACTTGTTTATGAAGTAGGAGATGGAAGAAGGCCGTCCATTGGTTAAATACCTCTTCTACATGTATGTATGTATCAAACTACATGGTTTTCACAAAAAAAAATATTCAAAAAATGTTTCTTAAACATAAAAATCAGAGCCATAATTAGCGAAGGATAATGAGATCTTTGTCTTAAAATTCCAACAATCTAGGCTTCTTCCTCATAGCAAATCTCCAGGCCTCTCAGCCTTGAACTGCTCCAATCTGATATCCCCTGAAAGTCTCGCTGTAAGCGGTCCCTGTCCTCTTCTATAATCACCGTGGTGGTACAACTAGAGTTATATAGAACCACTCAGGACAGACTGCCTGCAACATGCATCCCTAACTATGTGGGATGCTCAGAACCAGCAGTGGGATCAGGAACAGGATGATGTTCCCTCCAGGTCTCTGTCACTCTTACCCCTCACCCCATCAACTGAATTTGCCTCAAGTATTGTAATTCCTAGTTAGGCTCTGGTCTTTTCAGCCATAGAATAATTAAAGAATAATTAGTGAATAAGGATGTATACAAAATTTGAAAAAGTTACGATCCTCCTTAGAGAATTTCTACTAAGTCAAAATAAATAACTAAAAGGAAGCGGGGGGGGGGGGGGGGAATGTGACAGAGAACAATGCCCTAGCCAGCTGTCTTGAAAGAACTGAGCTTAACAGGGGCAGGCCACAAAGTTCAAGCAGTAGGGAAGGAAATCAGGGCTCAGCTATGACTAACTTCATGTCCTTTGAAGTCAGGGCTTGAGCAAAGATGACTTTTGAGAACAGATGGTGAAGCAAATGCTAGAATGAATCTCTCTGCTATCAAAGCATAGAGACAGCCTGCCTGGTAGAGCGGATAGAGTCCTGGGCTTGGAATCAAAGACAACTAGATTTAAAACCTGCTTCTATGGTTGATGCAGAAATTTGTTTCATATGACTATACATATTTGTAATCCTTTTTTCCCTTTCCTTCCTATTCGATGGGGTGGGAGTAAGGGTAGAGAAAGAATTTGGAACTGAGAAGGAAAAAAAATTTAAGTAAAAAAAAAAACCTTACCTCCGACATTTATTAGTTGTGTGACCTTGGGTAAGTTGCTGTCCCTCTCTTTCTGCTTCAGAAAACTCCCTAAGTCATAGATAAGTTGTGATCTGTTTCAGTAGAGGGAGGTAGGGCCCTAACAAAAATGAAGTATTCTACCAATATGTGAATATTTACCTATGCCGCCAAGCACTTGAGAATGGTGAAAGTTTATGGGCCACATTGAAGACCTTTAGGATGATGATTAGGTCTTTTATTTGGACACTTCCTGGTTAATTCTCTGCTAGATAAACAATCTTCAAAATAGTAGCTTCTCATACTATTTGCTACTTTTTTCTCTTCTGTTGAGTTTTGTTTCCTCTTTCTGGTGGTTCCTCCTATTGGTTCTAATTTTTACTTACAACATCACTAATGTGAAAATATGTTTAATAGGAATGTATATGTATAGCCTATATCAGATTGTGTGCCATCTTGGGGAGGGTGGTAAGGAGGAAGGGGGAGAAAAATTTTAAACTCGAAAGCATATGGAAGTGATTGTTGCTAAATTAAAATAAATTAATTTTAAAAAATAATAGCCTCACTAACTAGGACTTATTTCTCCAGTCCATTCTCTGCTCAACTGCCAACGGGATTTTCTTAAAGCTCGGATCTGACTATACGACTCCCCCACCCCAATAAATTTTAATTATTCCCTATTTTCTCTAGGATCAATTATGAAATCTTGTGTTTGTCTTTTAAAATCCTTCTCAACTTGGTCCCTTCCTGGCTTTCTAGTCTTCTCCTTTACTCTCCTCCACATCTTCTATGACCCAGTTACACAAATCTCCTCTCCGTTCTTCACATATGACACTCCATCTCATGACTCATGGTCTTTTTAGTGGCTCATCCACCTCTCCCCAAACCACCTTCCTCACCTCTGCCTTCTTACTTCCTTGACCTTCTCCAAGACTCAGTTTAAATCTCAGCTTCTGTAGGTGGTTTTTCCTGTTCCATCCCAATACTAATGCTTTCTTTCCTTCTCACTTACCCTGAGTAGAGGGAGCCGCTTTAAGTTATTAAAACTTAAATAACTATGGAAGAACAGTCATTTGCATGGTGTCTCCCCCATTAGAATGGGAGCTCCTTGAGGGCAGGGACCATATTTTTGCCTTTCTTCTTATCCCCAGTGCTTAGCACAGTGCCTGGCCTACAGTAAGTGCTTAATAAATGCTTGAAGACTTACTATTTGTAAATCTCCCTTTAGAGCTTTTGCATCATTGTCATAAGAGCATGTGATCATAGAACTTTAGAGTTAGAAGGAAACTTATTTGGACTAGAACTAATAATTATCTCACCTTTCTTTAGCTCTTGAAGATTTACAAAGCAGCTATATTACAAAGTGGTAATTATCAAACAACCTGGTACTAGCTAAGAAATAGCGTATTGGATCGGTGGAATAGATTGAGTACACAATACATAGTAGGAAATGACCATAGTAATCTAGTGTTTGGTAAACCCAAAGATCCAATCTCGTAGGGCAAGAATTCACTATCTGGCCAAAATTGCTGGGAGAACTGGGAAGCAGCTTAGCAGAAACTAGTATAGACCAAGATTTCAAAGATGATTTAAACGTAAAGAGTAACACCATCAGCAAATTAGGGAAGCACAGAAAATTTAACTGTCAGATCTATGGCTAAGGGAAGAATTTGTGACAAAACGAAAGACAGAGAGGATCATGGGACGTGAAATGGATAATTTAGATTACATTAAATTTTTTTGCACAAATGAAACCCATGCAGCCAAGATTAGAAGGAAAGTAAAAAATGGTGGAGGTGGGAGGGGGCAGGAGGTAGGGAATTTACATCAAGTTTCTCTGATGAAGGTCTCATTTCTCAAATCTATAATGAACTGAGTCAAATTTATAAAAATAAGAGCTATTCCACAATTAATAAATCTCAAAGGATACGAACAGGCAGTTTTCAGAAGAAGAAATCAAAGCTATCTATAGTCATATAAAAATGCTTTAAATTACTATTGATTAGAGAAATGTGAATTAAAACAACTCTGGGGTACCACCTCATACCTATCATATTGGCTAATATAATAGAAAAGGAAAATGATATATTGGAAGCATTATGAAAAAAATGGGACACTGATGCACTATTGGTGGAGTTGTGAACTGATCCAGCCATTCTGGAGAACAATTTGGAATTATGCCCAAAAGGCAATAAAACTGCATGGCCTTTGACCCAGCAATAGCACTACTAGGTCTATATCCCAGAGATCAAAGAAAAAGGAAAAGGACCTGTTTGTACAATATGTACAAACAAAGTTTATATATGTACAATATATAAACTTTTTTTGTGGTGGCAAAGAATTGGACATTGAAGGAATGCCCATGAATTGGGGAATAGCTAAACAAGTTGTGGTATGTGATTGTGATGGAATATTATGGTGCTATAAGAAATGATGAGGGGGATGACTTCACAAAAACCTGGGAAGACATATATGAACTGATGCAAAGTGAAGTGAGCAGAACCAAGAGAATATTGTACACAGTAACAGCAATATTGTAACAATGGTCAACTGTGAAAGACTTAGCTACTCTGATCAATACAATGACCCAAGACAATTCTGAAGGATTCATGATGAAACATGCTGTCCATCTACAGAGAGAAAACTGATTACTTTTGAGTTCATATTGAAGCATAATTTTTTCACTTTATTTTCTTGTTTTTCTTTTCATAACATGGCTAATATGGAAATATGTTTTGCATGTTTTCAAATGTATAATTGATGTCACACTGCTTGCCTTCTCAGTGGGTGTTGGAGCAGTGAGAGAGAGGGAGAGAATTGAGAATTCAAATTTTTTTAAAAAATATTAAAAATAAATAGTAAATTTATTTTAAAAAAAAGATTTACAAAGCTCTTTCCTTCCAACAGTCCTATGAAGTGTATATAGCAAGTATTTTTCATTATTTATTTTATTTAGCCTAATTCATTCTACAAAAAAGAAAACTGAACCTGCTAACCCCTAACAAGAGAAGAACAATTTCTTGCCCAAGGCTAATCATGACTAGTTACAGTAGGTCACAGACAGTATCTCATTAAAAAAAAGTTTATTGTAGAAGTAACAAAATGCTTTTCTTTGAAATTTTTTTGGTCTCATGATATTAATGCTAAGGATTCATGATGCCACCAGCAATTGCAACTAATTGCAATCCTCTGTTTAAATTATACTTTGATCACATATGTTCACGTGAGGTATATACTTTCTTGACACTTTGATAGAGCCATGATTTTACTTTCATGGGTATGGTCTCTACTTACGCAGATCACAATCACTCCATACCTTCTTATTATGTATGATTCTTGCCTATATCTTTCCATAAATTTTCCATTGAAAATCCATCTAATAAGCTAGGACAGGAACCTTGGAGGCAGAATTGTATAATGGATAATGTTAGAGTCAAGAAATTCTGGGTTCAAATCCCACCTGTGATCTGGAGTAAATCACTTAACCCTTCTGAGTTTCTTCATCATTAGTTAGACTCAATGGCCTGTAAAGTCCTTTCCAGCTCTAACTTGATGGTCCCATCCTAAGGTTCAGTGGGCCTGATTCTCTGTAATTTGAACAAGCTGCTTCACAAAAGAAAGATCCTGCAATTTCTGGGTAGACTGGCTCTGGGGAATTAGAGTAACCCAAACTTGACTTGCAACCAGGGCTGATTCTTCTTGTACTGATGCAGCATGGACCTCCCCAAAATGATTATTATCTCTCCATGTCAGGAATAAACTTATCCCCACAGACATTTAAGGCACTTCCACTATGGTTGGCTTCATTGCACCCCTGCTGTTCTTTCATGCCCCCGCTCTTTCGTATTCCATTCACAATCAACAGCACCCCTCTTGGCTCCTCTATTTCTCATTTCTCTGATCATTTTGCTGTTAAGCTTTCATTAGTTTCACAAAGGATCTGCCTAAAATTATATTTTTTTCCTCTGATGCTTTGGCTCAAGAGCCGTAGAATTTATAAACTAGCAAAAAGCCTCATGTGTAAAGTTGTAATCAGCTTTCCAAATGATTTGATATTGGTCTAGAATGGCTTATATCTTAGGTATCTTAGGCTGGTGATAACAAGGCTGAAAGATTATTATGGCTGAGGTGGGAGCCCAGATTCCCACTTTCTATCTGTCCCTTCCCTACCTCCCAACCCCATTCCTATCCTTCCCCACTGTCAACTATTATACCCAGAAACTGGGAAGGGGGAGGTGGAATTCAATCCTGGAATCCATCCTTGATGCAGTAGGAAACACTCCTTTTTTTCTTTCTGTTGGCACCCACTGTTGAATCCAGAGGGCTGGGCTGGACATTACACCTTCATTCTCTCAACTAAGGGATCCTTCTAGTCTGGACCCCTGCATGAAGTCAGACTAAATTTAATCCTGGGAGAGCCTGACCATCTATTTAAAAGAAGGGTCAAACTCTTTTTCGTATGTTGTTTGGTTCAATATAGCATTACCCTGGTGCCCTGGAAAGAAACTGCTTAAAGCTTAGATATAACTCAGGTCTAGGATCTCCCCAAAATATTGGCAATAGAAAGATCCTCATTGTATAATGTAAATCCATTAGCTGCAAACAAAATAAATTCACAAAAGTCTCTCACAAATATTTATTGACAGAAAAACTTACTGAGTCCAACAAGTGGCAGGAATTCCTGTAAATACTGGGAGACCAAGATAAACAGCAGGCCAAGCAGTTTGTAAAACTGCTAAATAAATAAATAGTTACATCTCACCTTGGCTCTGCACTGTTCAAGTAAGTGAAGCTATCCTCTAGGTCCACCTCTTCTGGCAAGATAAGCCAGGGCTTAGGAATCATGTGGTCATCTTCTTCAGGAAGCACTGGAGTTGTTACTGGGGACTTGATAGCCATTTACGAAGGACCCAGGATCTCCAGACCTTTCAAGCTCACAAAGTCACCTCCCCAAGCCTGGATGTATCCATCTCAAGATAAATCTTCAGTCACCTGGGATCAGTCATGAAAGACACACAAAATGGAGAAGGCAACCAGGGGCAAGGTTTAGCTTATCAAGTTGAATGTCCTTGCTCAAACGATTGCCATGCTGCCAGAGTAAGGTATAGACAAGTCCTTACTTCTACCCCTCATGAGATAGACTCAAATAGTCCTGACACAATCTGAAGCAGAGTGGGGAGAGGAGAGACAAGTGAAGGCAAGTCATTGCCTTTCAAAAGTCCGTTGAATCACCAGCTCTTCTTAGCTAGTGGCCAATAAAGGGATTATTTTGCTCTTCCCCCGAGTGCCCCATTCCTTCAGAATTAAGTCACACATGGTCAGCTGGAAGCAGCCAGGGACTTTATCATCCTCAAAGTGCCCAACCGCTGAGCTAGCACATGTGGTCTGGGATGGGAGAGAAACTGGCAGGGCAGCTCTTATCATGCCCTGTTATACACTGTTGTAATTTTTCAAAAGGAATATTTACTAGAAAACTTAGAGAACAATGGTATAAAAACCAAACATGAAAACACAGGAACAAATGAGTTTACAGAATGCAGATTTATGATGGGTTAAGCCAATCTTCAATTTCTTTGCCTAATATCAACTTTATCAAGTCAAACCCTGCCAAAAGCTGCACTACAAATTCTCCATTCTGGAGGGATAATGGAGCATTAGGCTAGCTAGAAGGGAGGAAGTGTGTTCTGTGGCATCTGAAGGCTTAGTTTAAAAGTCCAAGCTTTGACACTTCATAGCTAGATGACTTTCAACAAATGACTTAACCTTTCTGAGCTTCAGTACCTGATTCATAAATTTGAGATATTTATACTGAATAATAATAATAATAATAACATTTATGTAGCACTTTAAGATTTGCAAAGCACTATAAATATTATCTCATTTTATACTCATAACAACTCTGGGAGGTAGATACTATTATTACTCCTTCGTTACAGATAAAGAAACTGAAGCAGACAGAGGTTAATGACTTGCCCAGGGTCATATGGCTAGTTAGTATATGAGACTGGATTTGAACTCAGGTCTTCCTAACTCCAAACCCAGAACTCTATCCATTGTAACATCTACCTACCTCAGAGAGGCAGTTTGAACAGAACACTGACATTCATAGATGTCTGACTTCAGAATCAGAAATATCTAGATCCATGATTCAACTGATATATACTGTCTGTGTGACTCCTGGAAGTCATTTTAACTTTTCAGTGCCTCAGACAATTTTTTTGAGTATAAATTGGAGAACACATGATGATCTGCATTTGTAATGGGACTTTCCTCACCAGGAAATTCCCTACATCAAAAAAGAGTCCAAACCAAAAACAGCCCCTATGTACTTCACAGGGTTGCTGTAGAGAAAGTACCTTGGAAAGCTCATGGGGCTATAAAAATGATATGGGTCACCCCTAGTTAGAGAAGGAAAAGATCACATTCCTCAGGATATATCTTAGTGGGTCAGGACCAACTTGAGACACTAGTACATTCATGAAGGCACTGCCTGCCATCTTACAAAACCTAGCAGCTATTTCCCAAGCTAGGCAAAGATCATGGGCTCAGTCTTAGAATCACGCAATTTCAGAGCTGGAAGGAACCTCGGAAATCATCTATCAACCTTTTTATTTCATAGATGAACAAACATGCCATGAAAAGTGAAAATGACTTGTCTAAGGGTCGTTGTTGTCACTGCTGTTCTTACTCATCTAGTAAATGGCCCTTTGATTCTGGCTAGTCAGCATCAAACAAAGGGAAAAATGTTTCATGGCTAGCCTTCATCTCAGACCTAGAGATATGCTTTTCTGAGCATGCTCAGTAGCATCATCTTAAACCTTCAAAGCATGTTGTCTTTTGGTATTTTTTTTTTTTTGATGATACTGAATGTCTGATAAGCCAAGACCTAAACTATGAGAAGAAATGTAGGCGTATGTATGGGTATAGTTGGTGAAATAGTCTAGGAGTCAAAGATTTGACAGCATCATAAACTTTCCAATCAACCAAACAACAGACATGTTGTAACACTGAATATACACCGGGCATTGTGTTAGGCACTGGAGATACAAAGGCAAAAGTGAAAGTTTCTGTCCCAGAGAAATTTAGAGTCAAGCTGGGGACGATAACATGGAGAGATAGAGAGGGAGATGTTAGTCAAGGATGGAGAACCGGTCACATATGGCCATCTAGGTCCTCAAGTGTGCCCTTTGACTGAATCCAAACTTAATAAAAGGATAGACTCAGTCAAATGGCTGCACCTGAGGACCTCGAAGGCCACATGTGGCCTCAGGGCCGCAGGTTCCCCTCCCTTGTTAGATGCTAGATGGATGGAGAGACGCATAGAAAGATAGATGGAAAGAAAGATGATAGATGGATGGATATATAAATAGATGATGGATAGATAGATAGATACATAGATGGATAGATAGGGAGAGAAATATGATGGATAGATAGATGATAAATACATACATGGATAGATAGCTAGGGAAAGAGATATGATAGATAGATGATGGATGGATAGATAGGTGGAGAGAGACAAAAAGATGATAGATATAAGGAGATATAAGGAGAGAGATAAATAGATGGATGATAGAGATTGCTGAATGGATGGATGGATAGACAGACAGATATAAAGTAATTTGAGGAATAAGGCATTAGCAGCTCAGGGTATCAAGAAGGGCCTCATGTAGAAGGAGGTGCTTGAGATGAGCCTTGAAGGAAGTTAAGGATTCTAACAAATGAAGGTGAGGAGAGAATACATCCCACTCATGAGACTCTTGAGAGTCAGTCAATGCAAAAGTCCAAAGGTGGAAGATGGAATGCCACGTATGAGAAGCTGGGTTGTCTGGACTAAGTGGGCCTGGAGAGGCATAATACATAATACAACAGTAAAGGGAAGTTAGGGCCAGATTGTGAAGGATTTTGAAAGTCAAACAAAGGAATTTATATTTGATCTTTGGGAGCCTCTGGAGTTTACCGAGAAGAGGGCAACACAGTCAGACCTGAGCTTTAGGAAAATCATTTTGGCAGTTATGGACAATGGATTGGAGTAGGGAGAAACTTGAGGCAGAGAAATCAATCAAAAGACTATTGCAATAGTTCAAGCTTAAGAGGATGAAGGCCCATGCAAGGGGTGAAGTACTGAGAAGGGAGTGTATACAAGAGTTGTGAGGGTACAAGAGAGTGAGTGTGCATAAGGAGTCAAGGATGATACCAAAATTGTGAGCCTTGGTGACTGGGGAAATGATTCTACCCTTGATAATAATCTTTGAGAAGAGAGGAGAATTTGGGGGAAAGATAACAAGTCTGTTTTGATGTGTGTTGAGTTTAAAATACCTATAGGACACACAGTTTAAAATATCCAATAGAAAGTTAGTGCTATAGGATTGGAGGATTTGCAAAGCACTATAAATATTATCTCATTTTATACTCAAAAGAATTCTGGGAGGTAGATACTATTATTACTCCTTCTTTACAGATAAAGAAACTGAAGCAGACAGAGATTAATGACTTGCCCAGGGTCATATGGCTAGTTAGTATATGAGACTGGATTTGAACTCAGGCCTTCCTAACTCCAAACCCAGAACTCTATCCATTGTAACATCTACCTACCTCAGAGAGGCAGTTTGAACAGTCCCCTTCTCAGTAAACATCAGTAGCTCCCTAAGACCAAATAAAAACTCCTTTGTTTGTCTTTTAAAGCCTTTCACAATCTGGCCCCAACTTACCTTTTCTGCCATATTATATATTACTCCATGTTTCATTATATTTATATGTAACAGAAATTTGTCCCCACTGAAAAACAAACCTTTCCTATGCATTTTCTAGGTATTTTTCATAATCACTATCTATTTTTATCAGGTTTGTCTCATGATGGCTTCCTTTCTATTTTCAACTCCAAGTAAATCTGAATTCAACTAAAATTTTCCTCTCTCACCCCCATACATCCTCTACCCTGAAGCCCAACTGTCCTGTACCAATTGAGTAATCACTTTTTAAATTACTATTTTTAAAAGAATTTTCTTTCTTGGCAAGCTGAGTCTCCATTTCTATCGTACTGTATGTCTTCCCTACCCCCATCACAATAACCAATTAAAGACATAAAAGAAAATCTCTTCTCTGTTCCCTGAATCTCCCTCTCTCCTTTTGTTCTTGGCCCTGAAAATTACTGCACAAAATAAACAGCCTCTCTCTTCTTTCTTTTTTTGTTATTTCCTCTGCTCACTCAGTAGTGTGGATTTGAAATTTTGGCTGCATCCCTGAGTGTTTAATGCCACCCACACAATCTGAGAACACACCATAGCAGCTGACAGCTCAACACAATTGACTAACAGTCACCGAGGTTTCCTTCATTACTTCCATATATCTGCTGGGAAAATTGAACTGGAGGAAGTAGGATGAGAAGGACATATTGTGATGAGAATAAAAACCAAGGTGAGGAGGGAGATAGGAAATTCAGTGGGTAGAATGACTAGTTTTCATTTTAGATTATGGAATCTTTGAACTTTAGAGCCAGAAATGACCTTAGAGAAATCTAAATATTTCATCTATCTTGAAATTAAAACTTCCTGTGTTTGGGGTAAGTTATTTTCTTCTTTTTTCCACCCACTAAACTGTCTTCTTTTAGTATTATACATAGATTTGTGGTTCTAAAGCTGGAAGGGAACTTAAAGGTCATCGATTTTAACCCACTCACTTTTAGATAAGGGAGAGAAGGAAGGAAGGAGGGAGACAGGGAGGGAAAGAGAGAGGTAAGGAAATGAAGAAAGAAGGGAGGGAGGGAAGAGGGAGGTAGAGAAGGAAGAAGGAAGAAAGGACGGAAGGCAGAAAGGTAGAAAAAAAGGATAGAGGAAGGGAGGGAAAGAAGAAGAAAGGAGGAAAGGTGAGATGGAAGAAAAGTTGAAAGGAAGGAGGGAAGAAAGGAAGGAAGGAAGGAATGAGGCAAAGAGGGAAGGAGGGAAGCATTTAATAAGTTCTTGTTATATGTTAGTCACTGGACTAAGGGCTGGAGAAATAAATAATACAAAAGGAAAGACAACCCCTTCCCTCAAAGGCTACATTCCAATTGGGGAAGACAATGTCGTCTTCAAAAAGGAACTATAAATCGGGGGTGGGGGTGTTGAATTCCAGAAGCCAAGAATAGAACTGGGAAGGGAATGAAGCTAGGAAGCTAGGCTTCATTCCCTCCTGCTCCTGCCAAATGGGTGCTCCGGAAGGAACTCATCAGTAGGAGAAGAGGACAGGCCACAAGGATGGTTGAATGATCCAGGAGAGGAGACTCTAGCCACTGAAGGAAGTTTTGAGATGAGATAGCATAGTGTGGAAATCTGGGATCCAGGAATGGGATCCAGAAAGATTGAATGACACAGGTAGTTAGTGGCAAAGGCAGGATTTGATTCCACGTCCTCTGATACCAAGTACTATGTTCTATATCATGAATCCCTAAGTCTTGGTGTGATTGTTACCAAGTAGAAACTCAGTTAAATACTATAATAACATGAATGTCAAAGCTTTATACTACTGAAGCCCAAGAAATGAAGACTTGTACTATGAAAATACAGAGACACACAGAGGCTCAAAGTCAAAATTCTCCCCTCCCCCTTTCACTTAATTCTATTCTTTTCTTAATTTAATATGATTACACTGATCCTGGAGTAATGCCCTCATTAAGAGTATGCCATGCCTGGGCTGTTAACAGAACTTAAGCAAGTTTTTCTTGAAAAATCCTAGATTTTCACATCAGAGAACACTAAAGCACTGGGTTATTGTTTTATATCTCATTTTAGTCGTATATTTTATTTTCATATGACCTTCATTTTTGAATATATCATTCTCCCAATCCCTTGTAAAAACAGATTTTAAGAAGAAAAAGCAAAAACCAATCAATTGATCAATTGTGTCAACAATACTGACATGTGCCACACTCATGCTCCCTCGTTTCTGCAAAGAGGGAAAGAAATCAAAATTTCAGACTGTAATTATATGGCATATGGTAAAGTCCAAGTGGGTCAAAGTTTTGTTTCCTTTTTCAGGTTATAGATTGCACTCATTGTTTCTTTTGAATGTAACTGAATTAAATGAAAGAATAAATAGACTCTTGGTAATGGAATCAGCATACTGGTTGATAAGAACCAAGAGAAGATGGAAGTGATTCCATTGAGGTCCTTAAGTTCTTAACTTTTTGCTCCTGTAATGAAAAACTAAGCAATAAAGAATGCCTGACTGAATCACTTGTTATGAAGATACGAGTTTTTATTATAGTTCATTAGATCCAAAGTGATTATTGATACCCAAAATTATATGGATAGAGAAAAGCTTTTTCCAAGTGTTGGTGGTAAAAAGATAATGAGTATGTTAAATCCATTACTACATTTCATTTTAGCAATGAATTTGAATCATTTTCCATCTCCTGACTTCCTAGTTACCCTCTAACCTAGCCAAAATGCTTAGATTTCAGCTTCAGCCTCTCTCCTGTGCCTGGCAGGGGTCTAACAAGTGCAGAAATAAACACAAGGCCAGCAGCAAGAAGAGAGGAGAGATCAGAATCATTTGGCCCCGCCTTGTCAAAAGCTGGGAAATGTTATATTGCAAGACTGATGGAAAGTATATTCAATTGAGAACAGCATGTATTCAGGAGTCAATTTGTGTAGACGGAAGGCAAGCTTCTTGTTGTGTGTTCTTTGTTCTATCACTTGGGGACCTCTCCAAAGTTCTCTTTCCTCCTGCACGGCAACAACAGTGTTCTTTTAACTACAACAGAAGTAGCTTCTGTGCCCCTTCTTTGTTCCCCTTTCCTCTCTCTAGTCCTGAGTGTAGGCTTAGATCTATAGGAAAATGCATAGGCTTGCAGATCATAGGGCAGAGATCACAGGAAGCTTAACCTTTTTTGTTTCATGGACCCCTCTGGCATTCTGATGAAGCCTATAAACCACTGCTCAGCATAATGTTTTTAAATGCACAAAATACAATATGTAGTGTTTCCAAGGAAACCAATTATTTTGAAAAACAGTTACCAAAATATTTTTTTTAATGAAAGTTCACAGACTCCAGGCTAAGAGACCCTGATCTAGTCCAACTGCTTCATTTTACAGATGAGGAAACTGAGGCCAACATCACAAAAGTAACAGGCTTCAGAGGTGGGATATCAACCCAGGTTCTTGGACACTATAGTGAGCAATCTTTCTGCTGTGCCATAGAATGTAACCCTGGGAAAGTGACAGGCTAGGTTTCTGCTCCTATGCTTTCCTCCATTTTTATCTTCTTAAAACATATATCCTATTGGAAGGGATTATCTTCATTTATCTGCAGAGGTTACAGAACACAGAATTTCAGAGTTAGAGGTCACTCAGTTCAACTTATATCTCTTAAAATCCCCTTCCCTTAATAATTACAACCAGCAGTCCAGTTTTTAAACTAGTTAGAAATCTACTACTTCCTAGAGTAGTGCATTCTACTTCTAGACAACTCTAATTCTCAGGAAATTTTTCTTACGTTGAGCTGAAATCTACATTTCTACAATTCTCACTCATTGTTCTCAGTTCTGCCCTCTTAGGTCAAGCAGAATGAAATGAAACTACTGCCTCTTCCACATATACATCCTTATAATTCTCAGAGGTTGTAATTTTCTCTCCCTACCTCCCCCCATTCCATGTCTTCACTTCTCCAGGCTAATCATCCTCTTCTTCCTTCAATAATAATAATTAATGTAGCAAGGGTAAAACAGAAGAGTCCCTGTTAAATTTGATGAGTCCCCTCAATCAATTTGATGGGATTGGAAGGTGTGGACCTTTGCTAGAACGGGCCATCCTATCACCCATGAAATTAGATATGTGTTCTGTACTTTGCTGGAAGGATGAGGTGAATTCTGATTTGTCCCCAATGACTGAAGCTTCCTCAAAGATGATTGCTGACTGAAAGTCAGAGAGATAGACTCATCAACATAACTAAGGAACTAATCATCCCATGATCAATAAGAGTGACCTATAAAATGGCTCTATGCCTTTTTTTTCTTTTCCTCCTTTCACTCTTGGAATCCTAGACCTGGGTGCATCAAGGTGAAAAGTGAATTTCTCTCCTCCTTGTCCTCCCCCAAACAGCAGTGGTGATGGAGACCAGAAGCTTGCGGCAATAAGCACATGTCTGTGCTTATATGTTGCCTAACATGGAAGTTGCTGGTGGTGAAATCCTTCTTGAAGATGCTAAGAATGAACATTTCTAGCCTCGGGTTTATCTCTTCTTGGATAATACCAAAATTTAAGAATTCTTGAGTTGGGAACCAGTTACCCAGAGGGATATTTCCTTAACAGCAAACATTATAGAGAAAGCCACGAACAGGTCTAAAGCCATACAATGACTGAGCAGAGATCTGGTCCTTACCAATTGTCCATGGTAGGTGTATTGAGTTGTTTGGAAAATGCAAGTTGAAAACAAATGGGAAATATGAGTTCAGTAGTTCCACAAAGGGTAGAATTTACCTTCCAGAGGAATTATAATAAGTCTAATTTGAGTACTATGTGTTCATGGATTCTTGTGCAATCTTTTGGGTTTTAAATATCCTCTTCCTTCAATGAGGTATAGTGGTTGTCTCTTGCCTCTAGAATCTAATACAAACTCCTTGGTTTGACATTTAAAGCCCTTCCCAATTTTACTCCAACCTACCTTTTTAGTCTTGTTATACATTGCTCCCCTCTATTCACTCTACTCTCTAGCCAAAATTACTTTTCTTATTTTTAAAACATCCAGTAGGAACCATTTTTAGCTCAATACTGTCGGGACAAATCAGGTTAAGGTGTGTGTGTGGGGGGGGGGGCACCAAGGCTTCTCAGGATATTCACAAGGTAATTTGAACCTAGCGACCAAAGTAATCTATGTAAAGGTAAACCAGCTACCTCAGTTCATTTCAGTGCTGCTTCTAAAAATTTCCCCTGCTTACCCTGTGACTGACCCTGACCTCCTTCTCAAGTTGTCCCTGCTTAGGGCTGTTCTTCTATTTGGTGGTGACTTAGGCAGTGAATTCTTCTCCACCCCACCCATAACCCAAGAGAAATTAAATCAAAGGCTATTCATGTTCTAGTCAACATGATAAGAGAAAAGATTTTTTCCTATTATATTAATAACTAATTATTAAAGTAGTATTAAAGATTTTCCTTTCTATTTCCTCATTCAGGTATCAGCCCTTGACCTTGCAGGTCAGTCAGTCAATTTCCAAAGGACATTGCTAATAGATGAGATGACTCAAATCATTCTGGTACATGCTCTGTGATGTTGGGATTTAATTGGGCAGGACACCACCCAACTAGAAGACCTTACGAACAAAATCTAATCTAAGTGAATTCTTGTCCTTGGGAAATAAGCCCCTGTCCTTGGAACTCTCTCTTAGAATTTAAGGTGACCCAGTTTATAAAGAAGAAAACCAACCAGAGTGGGCTGGGTAAAGATGGATTCCTTTGTCTAGATTGCTGGAGGCAGCTGAGTCATTCATGATCAAGTTACATTCTCAACAGAGCAGTTGAGGACTTTTAGCCCACCTCCTCATTAATATGCCCACCCTCTCATTAATTGCTCACTAATCAGCATTGATTTTCATTCTAGAGTCATTCTTTTCCAGTTTTTTCCATTTTTTCCCGTTCTTTTCCATTTTTAAGCATTCAGAGATTTCCATGGTTTTGTCTTTGGTTACTGAGAGAGACCACTGACCATCAATTTATTGATTATTTGCTAGCTTAATTAATAAATCAATTATTAATTACTCAGAAACTCTGTCTCTTGGCTTTTCATTCTTCTCAATGACTTGTCATGAAATTCCATCTCCTGCCTTGTTCCTTTGTATAAACTGTCCCCCCATCCTCAGAATTCACTCCCTACTCCTTTTTGCCTCATAATTCTAAGCTTCTTTCAAAGCTCAACCCAAATGCTTCCTCTTTGATTAAGCCTTTCCTAAGTATCCCAACTGCCAATGACTCACCTGTAATTGCCTTGTATTACCTTTATTTGTATATGTTTGTATGGAAATATGTTCCCTTGTAGACTGTAAGATCCTTGAGGGCAGGGATTGTCATTTTTTTCCCTTTGTATTTCAGTATCTAGTTCTGCATCTAATATGTTATTCAGTTGCTTTTCAGTTTTGTCTAACTCTTCATGACCCCATTTGGGGTTTTCTTGGCAAAGATACTGGAGTGATTTGCTATTTCTTTCTCTGGCTCATTTTACAGATGAGGAAACTGAGGCAAACAGGGTTGAGTGACTTGCCCAGGGTCCCGCAGCTAGTGAGTGTCTGAGGCCAGATGTGAACTCAGGAGGATGAGTCTTCCTAGGCTCAGCACTCTATCCACTTCACCACCTAGCTGCCCCAGAATATAATAAGTGCTTAATAAATGTGTACTGATTAACTGACGGAGGAAGTAAACAGTTGTCCCATACCTGATACCAATATTAAACAGTGGGTGCCCAATATTGGTAACTGGGGACTGTGTTACCCATATTTGAGGAGACCTAGACACAAGCCATACCGAGTTGTAGTTTAATATTTTCTCTGGAATTTTATTATAGGGCAGAGACAGAGTCAAAGAGAGAAAATTTTATGCTTTGGAATCAGGCCCTGGGGATTGAACCTGGTCCATGTGAGATTGGAGGCTCTTCCAGAAAAAAGGGCTCAGGGAAGAAGGTGACATTAGCATTGGCATTAAGCTTTAATGTTTGCAAGGTATTTTACATACATTCTTTCCTTTCAGCTTCACGATACCAGTCATTAAATGGCATGATCTCAAAGCCCTTTCTGGCTTCAATTCTAGCTTCTGGATGTCCTCCAACTTGTCAAGGAGAGGAAGGATAAGCAGCCCATTTAGATGCCTGCATGGAGATATCTTTCTGAGTAGAAGCGGCTGTTTCTCTGCCAGGATGACTCATTGATCCCCCATGTAATTGTTCTGGTTTGGCTTTAGAATAAGCTTGGAGAAAGGATGCCCAGGTAGAGCAGAATTGTTTCCACTCATTTAATAACAGCAATTGACATTATGTTTCAGGCCCTGAGAGCTGACGGCACTGAAGAAGGTGAAACAGGGGCAGTGGTTGCCAGGCTGGAAGTCACACATGGCATGTATGCACTGCTAGAGTTCCAAAATAATATCTGGGCAATGTTGGAGGTGAGAGATATAAGAAGGGGATGAGAGATTGGTAGAAGGGGAGCCACATGGGGAAGGCTTGTAGGGATCCTTGAACTGCTCTGGAATAGAAAGGAAAGATCAGAGATTTTGAGCTGTAAGGGACCTTAAGCAAGATGATCTAGTCACAGTATCATAGGAATCACAGCTCAGGGGGACTTTGGAGATCATTTAGTTCAGGAATTCTTACCCTTTTTTGTGTCATGGACTTCTTTGACAGTCTGGTGAAGATTATGGACCCCTTCTCAGAAGAATTTTCTCAAATGCATAAAATAAAATACATAACATTACAAAAAAACCCAATTATATCAAAATACAATTAGCAAAATATTTTTAGAACAAGTTCATGGACCCCAGGTTAAGGATTCCTATCCTAGGACACTGAGAATTACACAAGGTGGGAAAGCATGGATGGGTTTCCATTTTAATCACTGGAAAGAATACCCAAATGATGAGATCATAGAACCATTTGAGTATTGGTTGTCTGAGAGAGTGCCAAGGCTAGATTTAAATTTTTCTCTGCATATAATAATAACTAGCATTTATATAATGTTTTCAGGTTTGCAAGGCACTTTACATACATCTTTCTGAGCCTTATGAGCACCCTAAAGTAACTTCTCGAAGGACTATCTTCATTTTACAGATGATAAAATTAAGGCTCAGAGAGTTCAAGTGACTTGTCTAGGGTCAAAAAGTTAGAATCTGAAATATTATTCAAACCTAGGTCCTCCTGACTCTAGGGCCAACACTGTATTTACTGCACTGTCCTTCCTTCCTTCCTTCCTTCCTTCCTTCCTTCCTCCTTTCCTTCCTTCCTTCCTCCTTTCCTCCCTTCCTTCTTTCCTTCCTTTTTTCCTTCCTTCCTTTTTTCCTTCCTTCCTTCCTTCTTTCTTTCCTTCCTTCCTCCCTTCCTTCCCCTCTTTCTTCCTTTTGTTTCTTCTTTCTTAATAGTATGGTTTTTAATGAAACTAACCACACCTAGGAACAATTAGCTCTGACTCAATAAGCCTTAAGCAGTGATACCAATCACTGCTCAAAATAATACTGATTTTGTTTCCAAGCTTGATTAGCATCCTTCTTTTTAAAACATCATGGGGGAGCCATCTTCTCCTCAATACTGTCAGGACAAATCAGGTTAAGGGAAGTGGTCACCAAGGCTTCTTAGGTTAGTCACAAGGTTAACTGTCTCTAGTTACCAATGAGGTTGGCCTCAGTTCATTTAATGCTGATTCTAAAAATTTTCCTGGCTTATCCTGTGATTTATCCAGACCCATTTCTCAAGTATTTCCTGTTTGGAGTTCTTCTTCACCTTGGTGAACTTCAGGGCTTAACTTTGGCCCTGACTTCCCCTCTACCCTGCCCTAAGAAGAATCAGCCCTAAATCAAGGGTATATTATACTATTCATATTCCAATCAGTATGATTTGTTAGGAGATATGAGGGAAGGATGAGCTTTTCTGTCCCTAATTTTTATACTCATTCCAAACAGCCAGAAGGTAACTTGATAAATGTGTTGTTGTTGTTGCTGTCATTGTTATTTTCACTACTAAAGATGACTGGGTAAGCATAAGCTTAGCACTGCAATTCTATGCTGAGGTGTGTATTCCTTCCACCGACATTAATTGCAACCCCCCCTCAAAACTTTAGTAGAGGGTTTCGTTCATTCTTGCGAACAAAAAATGTCATTGTTGTACTTGTTCAGTTGTTTCAGTCATGTCTGACTCTTTGCGACTCCATTTGGAGTTTTCTTGGCAGAGATACTGGAATGGTTTGCCATTTCCTTCTCCAACTCATTTAACAGATGAGGAACTGAGGCAAACAGGGTTAAATGACATGCCCAGGGCCACATAGCTGGTAAGTATCATTGCCTGGTGCAACCCTGTGATGGTGAGCCTGTCTATTCTTATCTAAGTGGGTCATCCGTCATTAGGTGGTCAGGAAGAACTTCCTAACAATTAGAGGTGGCCAAAAATGGAATGGGTTGCCTTGGAAGTCAGTGGGTTCTTCTTCATTGGAAGTCTCCTTGTCAAGTCTAGATTGCCACTCACTATAATGATGGAGTGGAGGGGGTATGAGTTGGACTAAATTTCTGGTATCAGTTGGACAAGATGGCAGCTGAAGTCCTTTCCAATTCTGAGATTCTGTAGCCCATACCTGAAACTTTCAGCTTGGTAAAGCTGGCTTCTGCTTGTGTTCGACTGGCATAACCTTCAGGAATCCATCCAGTCATGAAAGACAGCATAGAGCACAGGTGGGAAACCTGTGGTCTCGAGGCCACATGTGGCCCCCTAGGTCCTCAAGAGCGGTCCTTTGACTGAACCCAAACTTCACAAGACAAATCTCACATGTGGTCCTCTAGGTCCTCAAGTGCAGTCCTTTGACTGACTCCAAATTTCACAAAATAAATCCCATGTGTGGCCTCAAGGCCACAGGTTCCCCATCCCTGGCATAGAGCATTTGAAAGAGAGGAATCCTAAGAATCAGGAGGACCAGGGGTCAAAGCCAACCCCTGACATGTTAACTATATAATCCTAGGCAAGTCACTTGACTTCTCAGTGCCCCACTCAACTCCCTAAATTGCAGAATCGTGGCTAATCTCTCTTGGTGCTTTCACTGAGAGCACCCTACAATGATGAAATCTAGATCGGGCCTAAAAGAAACAAGACAAACTTCCATGCCACAACATGGCATTGAGGTAAGACTACTAAAAACGAAGAATAGTAGCTTATATTTATGAAGACTTTTCTGGTTACTTTAGCTAAGGGGCACAGTGGTTAGAGTTTTCGACTTGGAGTCAAAAAGTCAATCCTGAATTCAAATCCAGCTTCAAACATTCACTGACTGTGTGACTAGCTATTTTTAAAAGCACTTTCACTCTCTGTTCTGGGCTGGCCTGACCTAGCTTAAGCCAGGCTAGAGGTTCAGGCTCAGGTTTGAAAATAACAGAATATTCATAGATGGTAAAAGTAAACGTACTTACAATAAGCGCTAAAAATGTACAACTACAAATTACTAATTCAAATGGAAGTTACTCCCTTCTGGCGTCAGAATTTTACCCAGCAATACTAGGTCCAAAAGACATCTGTAGGACATTGGGAATTCTGCTTAACCTCCAACACCATCTCCCCATAGGCTCAGCCTTTTATGCTTTGGGCAACCAGGAAGACATATCAATTATTTGAGCCCAAGTCCTTAGGAGCAAACAATTTCCAAGGATGGCCTCTTTTACCCCTTCCAGGGAAACAGCTCAGCCTAAATAAAAGAGGCTGATTTCTCCCACATACCTAGTATCTCACTTGATCTTCATAGCAATTTTAAAAGCAAGTGTTATTGCTACCATTTTACAGATGAGCAAACTGAGATTTAGAGCACTTAAATGACCTACAGAAGTGTCACACAGCTAGTAAGTGATGGAGCCAGAGTCCAAGCCTGGGTCTTCTGACTCCAGGTTATTGGAGCCATTCTTGATTATATAGATACATTAATTCCTGATTTTTACTTTAAATGTACAGCATACCTAGTGGTGATTAAAATTTGACCAAAGGAGGGTGGACTACGAAATCAGTTATTTTAGTGAAGAACAAATCTCTTTGTCCTTCATATTCAGTGCTCTGCTTTCTGATGTCATCTCCCAGCGGCTGTGGTGTGACAACTGTCTACAGAGAAAGTGATATGTTGTGAGATTGCTGAATAAATGAACCAAGTAGAAGGTGGTTGTTGAGTCATTTTTCAGTTGTGTCCAACTCTTTGTGACCTCTTTTGGGGCTTTCTTGGCAAAGATACTGGAGTGATTTGCCATTTCCTTCTCCAGCTCATTTTACAGACGAGGAAAGTGAGGCAAGCAGGGTTAAGTGACTTGCCCAGGGTCACACAGCTAGTAAGTGTCTGAGGATAGATTTGAACTCAGGAAGATAAGTCTTCCTGACTCCAGTCCCAGTACTCTATCCACTGTGCCACCCCAGTAGGGGGAGAAGCTAAATCTTTATAGGGAATCTTTTCTGCTTAAAAGAAAGTGGTAACAAAGGTTGAAAATCAGAAGGGAATTTGGAGTTCATCTATTTCATCTGGCTCCTTTTTACAGATTAGGAAACTGAAGCCCAGAGAAATAAGTTATTTGCCCAAGGTCATGAAGAGAGTAGTAAGATAGCAAGGATTTAAATTTAAAATAGCTTTGAAAATGCAACCTCACTTTAATGACAACAAAGAAAGGAGACCCTGTGTCCAGGTTTTGTCTGTGGCTGCAATCTGGGAACGGAATAAGAATTATTTTAAACTGTATACAGGGGATAGTTTTCTTGCTTTTCCCTAATACCAATTTGCAATTATTAGTCTCAAAGAGTATTTTACATTTCATATCTACTTCCCCATAGAGAATTGATTAGGGGAGCTGATGAAGGGCAAAGAGGAATTTATACAATGGTTTTTCAAGGTAAATTGCCAATTTACCTTGAGAATTTTATTGAAAAACATAGTCCATTTGGATAAGAGCAGCAGAAAAAAACATGACCATGTTTCTCCCTTATTCATTTATTAACGAATCAAGATATTGAAGAAGCCTGTAAACATTACATAAGGCTCATAAATACCACTCAAATATTTGCCAGATGCTTTCATTTCATAAAGGTAACATTTCTGTTAAAATAATGTTATAAAAATAGGATTTTATTTTGGGTCTTTCATCTTGCTTCCTTAGCATTTGACATTATTCTTTTTATTTCTCTATTCCCCACTGTGCCCAATGTGGAAGAGTATTTCCATTTTGTAAACTGTAGAAATATGCTTCAAGAAGTGACTTATTGAGAAACCAGGCAAATTGCCGTTTTTAAAGCTTTAGATATCAATATTTCACATATTTCTGCAGAATGTTGGGAACAAGGACTTTCAACTTAACAAGTTCCAAGTAACACAAAAATGGAATGGGCTATCTCAGAATGTGATGAGTCCCCATCATTATGTCTTGAAGCAGAGGTTGGGTGAATTTATTCTAAAAGGGCACTAGATTAAAAAGAAGATAAAGAAATCCAAAGAGCTACAACAATGAGCTCATCCATCCACCCAATCCAGGACTGCATAAAAAGATAGTCTTAAGTTTGCAGGCACTGGGTGAGAAGTACCACTAGAGAAGTCAGCAGCAGCTGTTACACAGGCTTGAATCCTGTCGATGATCCGACCAGGGGTACTCCTTGGGGTGAGGGGGAGGGGTCAGGAAATCTGCAATGTTCTGAGCAGGGGTGCTCAGAGAGGCCTGAAACCTTCAGCTTTAATCAGGGATATACTTGAATGTGGCATTATCTTTCCTGAAATGTATCACTCAGAACAAAACACAATGTTACTGGTGCTCTAACTAGGGTAGAGTACACAGGTGCTATCATTCTTGACACTATTTCTTTCTTAATACAGTATAAGATTATATTAACTTATTTTAAAATTTGAACTTGACAAGCCATCAACAAATGTGAACATTTCTACATACAAAGAAGACTGGAAAAGGAGCATTATTTATGAAACCATAAATCTATAGCTTTTTTAAAGTATATAATAGTTTAACATGGTAGTTCCAATACTGTCCTGATTATCCATGTCACATTCTGAGCTTCCTTTCCCTCTCTTCTTGGTAATTTTTAAATGTTTCATTGATACTATTTTCTTTATTTCCTTTTCTTTTCTCTTCTTCTTTTTCCTTTGGGAGGGGGGAATCACTATTACTCCTTTTTGAGAGGAAGGGATGGGGCATAATTCCAAATTGCTTTCCAGAATGGTTGTACCAATTCACAATTATAAAGAGCAGTGCATAAATGTGCCTGTGTTCCCATAGCCCATCCAAAACCTGTTATTATTCATCTTTGTAATCTTTGCCAATCTGATGAATATGAGCTCCTTTAATTTGCATTTCTCTTTTTACTGATTTGAAGCATTTTTTTCATATCGCTGTTGATAGTTTGGCTTTCTTCTTTTGAGAATTGCTTGTTTATATGTTTTGATGATTTATTTTTTAGAAATGACTTTTGTTCTTACACATGCAAATCGATTTCCCACATATCTTGGATATCAGATCTTTTGTCAGATAAGTTTGCTGAAAAGATGTTTTTCCCCCAGTTAACTGTTTTCATTTTAAATTGAACGGTATTGAATTCATTTGTGTAAAAACTTTTCCATTTTATGTAATCAAAAGTGTTCTTTTTATCTTTTATGATACTCTGTATCCCTTGTTTATTTAAGAATTCTTCACCTATCTGTGACTTGCATTTTCTCTATTCTTCTTCTAGGTTATGAATTGATCTTTAATATCAAAGTTATGTATCTACTTGGCAGTTAACTTGGTATATTGTCTAAATTTGGAATGTTGATCTAACTCTAATTTCTGCCAGTCTGATTCATGGTTTTCCCAGAAATTGCCTTCAGATAGGGGAATATTTGGGATCTTTGGGTTTATTGAACACTGTGCTACTGTGTTCACTTGCCTCTTCATCTTATACACTCAATCTGTTCCACTGATCAACTTTTATATATTTTAATCAGTACTGAATCATTCTGATGATTTTTTGTAATGCATTTTGAGTTCTAATGCTGCCAAACCTCTTTCTTCTCATAAAAATATCCCTTCAGGTTCTTGACTCTTTATTACTAAAAATGAATTTTGTCATTATTTTTCTAGTTCCTGAAAATAACTCTTCTGTCATTTCACTGGTATGGCCACAAAATTCCTTGAATTAATTTAGTGAATATTATCACTTTTATTATATTGACATGACCCAACGATGAAAAATTAATACTTCTCCAGTTGTTTGTTTTTATTACCGTAAACAGCATTTTGTAGATATATTCATATAAAGCCTGTGAATGTCTTGGTAGATGGCCTCCCAACTATTTGATATATCCTATAGTGATTTTGAATGAAATTTCTGTTTATATCTCTCCCTGTCAAGTTTTGTTGGTAACACACACAAATGCTGATGATTTGTGTGAGTATAATAATCTTGTGTGGTCAAGACTTCATATTTGTTTTTTTTTGGGGGGGGGTGCTATTTGAAGTATTTTTTCTTTGACCTGAAAGATCCGGATTTTGGCTGTGACATTTTGATGTGTTTTCACACATCAAATTTGTATTTCTTTTAGGAAATGAATGATGAATTCTTTCTATCGCCCTTTGATTCTCAAAGATTTGGGCAGTTTTCTTTTCAGACAGTCTGATGATTATCAAATTAGCTTTCCTTGATTTGTTTTTGATAGCAGATGACATATATTTTCTTTTATTTTTCAATCTTCTGATATTGTTTTAATATTTCTTATATTATTCTAATATTTTCTCCTGTAGTTTTGACTTCTGTTCTAGTCTATTTTTCAGGGAGTTCATTACTTAGGTAAGAAGTTTCACCTTCAATTCTAAATTCAAAGCTCTAATTTCACCCATAATTTAATTTTTAAAAATCTCTTGATTCTTTTCTTTCTGAACTTCTCGGAATCCTGGGGCCAATTTTTGTTTTGCTTTCTTTTTCTGAGGCTCTGTTGTACTTGTTGCAAAATTTCTTTCTTTTTACATGTTTATCTCTTAGGTTTCTCTTACCCCATAGCATTTCTTTGTTGTGTTCAGGGTTTTCTTCTATTTGTTCATCCACTGGTTTGAGACTTTGTGTGAGCGCCAGGCTCCATCCCTTCTTGGATGCAGTGGGAAAGGCCTGTTTGACCCTGCCCTAATTTTTCAACTATTCTTTCTGCTACTCTTAATGTATCTGTTTAGAGGGCTGGATGGCTTCACACTTCTTTTGGAGCATTCTTGCTCAGAGTTGCAGACTTTAGGCCTCCCTGAATATCCTGTCAGAATACAGTTATCCCTTCCACATCAAGACTTTTCCCATCGCAGTTTCGATAAATCAAAGGTCAGCATGAGAAATTAAATGGGAATTTGGGGAGAGTTTTGCAAATGCTTCAGACAACACATGAAGGCCAGCAGAAGACACAGAGCCTATGACCAAATACTTAACCCAAATTTTACAATGGGGTACTATAAACACACCATAAAAGAAAAAGAAAAAATCAGACTTATCTAGTATGAAGGGAGGGCCAAAAAATTTTATATGGATTTTCCAGATCACAGGGGTGCCATGCCCTTAACCTTGCAATGTGGAAAGGATAACTACATTTTGCAGACTTCAAGACCCCCAGGAGCACTGACAGGTCAGACCACTGACAGGATTCAGGAATACTTACCTATGGTGGTGCTAGTTTCCCTGGCAAACTCCCTCATCCAGTGCCTGTGAGCTTCTGGCTGTCTTTTTTGCAGCTCTGGGCCATGTGAAGGAGTTTACTTGTGTTTCTATGTAGATTTGTTGATTTTTTTTTTATATAGTTCCCCCCCCACTTTTTTTTTTATATTTGTAGGAATATAGGTGCAAAGAGTTGGGTTCCTCTACAACCTTTCAAATCACCTTTTAACTTTTACATAGTATCATAATTCACTTTAAAATAAAGTGATTTCCTCACAACAACTCTATGACGTAGCTATTCTGAACACTTTATTGAGATCAGAATTGTGATTTCATTGGTATAGGAATCTTTGAGTGAGAAAGTTCCACTTCCTCCACATTAGCTTTTTTTTTTTTTAGTATCATATACCATTACTGGCTTAGATTGAGCCTAATGTCCACTAAGCTCCTCAGATCTTTTTCAAATGATGTGCTAATGCTTAGCTTATTTCCTCCATCCCATTTGCATGCAGTTCATTGACTAGAGATCAGTATCGCCAGTCACAGGTTCAGGAAAGAGTAGCCAGTTTCAAGTCTTCTGTCCAGGTATGAAGCTTTGGGAATTCAGGGCAGCTAGGGAGTCTTTCACTCTCTCCTCACTTATTTCTGGCTTCTACTACTTGTGAAACATTTTTTAAAAAGTTTTGTTCTCAAAAAAAATTTTTTTTTGCTTTCTTCTTCACAGTCCAAAGAGTGTCCTTCTTCATAAGGAAGACAGGAGCAAAACAGGAATTGGGGAGTTACTGCTTCTTGTGGTCGTCTCTTATCCTAATCCAACCTGCTCGGCGCTGCCTGCCTGTCGCCTCTGATATTCTTGTTCCTCTCAAGACAGCTAAAACAAAATCCTCTTGTTGCATTTGGCTTCAGACTCCAATTTGGGAATCCATCTCTTTTTTATTCACCTTCAGTTCTTATCCTACTTTCTATTTTCTCCCTCCATTCTCTCCCTTTCTTCTCTCTCTCTCTGTCCTTTTCTTTGTCTCTGTTTTTCTCTCTGTTGCTGTCTCTCTGTCATTCCATAGGTACACACACACACACACACACACACACACACACACACACACACACGATATTTATTAGTTGAATAGTTTCTTGTGCCTCCATATTGGCCTCTCCTGCCAGATCCTCCTTTTCTTCCTAATTGGAATAATTTTGCTTTTGTCGTCAGAATTTTAGTCTTGAGGACTTCCCAACTCTCTTGGGTAAGCCACTGCTATAGAATATTAAAACTATCCTTTAAAAAAAAACCTTACTTTTAAATTGTTTTTGTTTTTACATCACTCTCATTTTTAATATACTCACTCACTTAATGATCCATTCTTTCTAACAAATGTTTTTAAAAGAAAAAGAAAAAAAAAACAGTTTAGCAAAACTAACCAACACATTAACTGTATCTGGCAATATATATGATGTTTCCTACCTCCAAAGGGAATGGGAAGTATATTTTCTCATCTCTTCTCCATAGCTAAGCATGACCATTATAATCCTATTGCATTCAGTTATTAGACCTTTCCTTTCTCTGTAGGTAAGCTATAGATTTTTTTATTTGGTGCTTTGTTTAATATATTCAGAAGTTCTGGGCAGTTTTCTCATATTATTTCTTACACTGTGGTGTTCAAGTTTTTTGACCTTTGAGAGGCCTACCATCCTTAAGTTTCCTCTCTGCATCCTACCTTCAAGATTTCTGTGTTTTATAGTTTATATAGAGATAGCATGTTCTTTTAATGCTGTTGCTTTTTGCTTTTCTTCTTTTAGATTGTCCTTCACTTCAGTATTCTTGTTTACCAATCTGTTGCTTTCTTTTTTGCTTTTTTGGAGAGACTTGCCACAATGGATTAAAGTTTTTCTGTTTTGTTAATTATTTCTGCTGTGAAGGGCACAAATTCTGCCATTTGTTCTCATTTAACTTCTTTCGAGATTCTTATTTCTCTTTTGTACCAACCAAGAACACCCTGCTCTCTTGGGAGTCTATGGGATTCTATATTTCATCAGGTATTAGCTCAATTTTTTTGTCTTGCAATATTTTTTGGCATTCTTTGAGATGCAACTTCCCTTCTGATTTAGGATCTTATCTATTGATTTAAGTTTTAGGATTTTAACTGAGCATTCTTCCTTCTGACATCTTTGTTTTGATGTTTCCCCCTTATATTCATTACTCTATAACTCACTTTCTAACTCCTTCCCCTTTGATTGTGGGTCTACCCCTAGGGCTAAACCTCAAAGACATCTCGGCCTTATGGTTTGGGGAATTCAATTTTTTTCTAGCCTTGGTCCCTTTATTTAGGAAGTTTGCTTGTCTGGGGTGTAGATGTTCCATACCTTTTGTTTTTGTTCTTCAAGCCACTGGACCTATGTCCAGCCTAGCTCCCAAACCACTATTGAGGAGAAATCATTGTTTAGAAGGGGCCCTACTTCATCTTACTATTGGCAACAATTGCTGACCAACTGGCACCAATAGGCAAACAAGTACAGTAGTTCTTGGAGTGACAGTCCTTCCCACTATAAACACACCTGATCATCTGTCCTGCTCCTGGCCCAGCCATCATTGCCATCATCTATAAAAGCAACTCCTATGGAGAAGGGGCCAGCCATGCCAAATGCCAATCACAGAGCAGGCAAACCAGCTTAGTTGAGGCAGCAGAACACCCTGATAGAAAGGAGGCAGCATGCACCACGTGAGATGAACTATCACCACGACCTTGACCACCACCTTTCTTCAGATACTAATGGAGACACCCCAGGATCCTGAACTTAAGAGCCTTAGGAACATCATTGTCCCCCAAACTACCACACCTGCTTATCCATCCACCCATCCACCCACCCATCCATCCACCATAGCCACTATTGACTATAGTTGACTTGCAGCTGAAATCTTCCCTAATGTATTATCTCTCTAATTAGAATCTGAGTTCCCTGTAGCCCTAGGGCTTAGCACAGTCAAGTGAATGTTTAATAAATGCTTCAGTCATCCATTCCCTTCCCCAAATAACTTCTCAGGAGAAAAGACTGGCTGGAAGCTAGTCCCCTTTCCTTCAGGCTCAGTATCACTTGGCATACTAATGTCTTACTGTAGACTCCTCTGTTCTTTAGCTCTTTGACTGAATGTTACCTCCCGAGGCAGAAGATGATTCATCCTTCCTTTACTTCTCTCTCCTCCCCAAGTCACTGAGGTCTACAGCTTCCAACGAGAGGGTGGGGTGAGAGCAAGGATAGGATATACTGGAAGAGAGCGCAGGAACAGCAGCCTCAACGATCCAGCTTGGCCCTCTGGACCATGAAGGTTAGTGGGAAGCAGAGGATGCTGACCCATAAAGAGTCAAGCACGAGTGAGACTACACCACCACCACCACCACCACAGCAGCAGTAACAAAATGTATTCTAATCTATACGTGCATATGGAATCATTAAAAGCAGCGGCTCTTGACCTTTCCTTGAGTCATGGATCCCTTTATGAGTGTGGTAAAGGCCCTTACACATTACAGTCCATAGCATGGACACTTTCTCAGAATAACATTTTTAAATGCGTAAAATAAAATATAAGAATTTCCAAAGGAAACCATTTATTTATATTGGAAAGGAAAGTATGCCTTCTTTATTCAAGTTCACAGACCTGTTAAAATTAATTTACTCTTAGTGATGAACAAAGATATGCCTTTCTATAAAATGATGGCGCTAAATATGCTATCTTTTAAGTTTTTTAGGATTTGTTGTTGTTGTCCAACATTTCTGTCCATTTCTAATAAACGTCGTCCATTTCTGTAGCGTACAACCCCTAGTGACCCCATTTGGGGTTTTCTTGGCAAAGATGCTGGAGTGGTTTGCCATTTCCTTCTCCAGCTCATTTTATAGATGAGGAAACTGAGGCAACCAGGACTAAGTGATTTGCTCAGGGTCACACAGCTAGTAGGTGTTTGAGGCTGGATTTGAATTCAAGTCTTCCAGATTCTAGACCTGGCACTCTATCCACTGTACCACTTCCCTGCTGGCACATGAAATATGGTTGTTTTATTGATGCTCTGCATTGGTATACAATTGAAACACAACCTTAGGATCATAGGGTAATCAATTTGGAGATAAATCTTGTATAACACAGACTGTCTAATGAGGCAAGGAGATCACACTCATTATCTTGTCTGCTCATAATTATTATGCTTTTTTCAGTCACTCCCTTAGGGCAACAGTGAAACCTCCTGAGAGAGGCTGTTTTTTAGACAACCCAGGCTGTGCTTATATTTATCAGTCATTATTATCCTTATCTTCATGGGCTCCATCCAACAGAGGGCCATGCATCAGATAGGCTCCCACAGATGCCCACCTACACCCAGTATGATTGTAAATTAGGGGGACTTTGTGGTTTCTGTGGTTGTTTTCTCAGTCTACCAGAACTTAAATGTTCAAATCAATGTTGACCTCTTCACAGTCCCTTTGGGGGCAGGCTATGTGTATATTCCAACAATCCTGACACTGCTAAAAATATTATTGGAACACCTCTACTGGAATGACTTTCAAAACCAGTTTGTGTTACATCTCCGAGCAGCTATTAAAGACCTCAAACTGGATGTCTGATAGATGAGTTAAACTCAAACTATTCAAAACAGAACTCGTTATCTTTCCCCTAAAACCCTCCCCTCTTCTGAACTTCTCTGTTACTGTCAAGGGAAGTACAGACACACACACACACATACACACACACACACACACATGCACATACATTTATTATAAGATGTATCATTTGCCACTATTAGAGATTATCAAAAAATGTGTTCTGAAGGCAGTTATCTGGTAGGACTCATTTATATAAATTAAAATTTTTTTAATTTATTTTATTTTTAATTTAAGGAATAAAATAAACATTTGTATAATATAATAAAAAGGATTACACACGAAACTGCAAATCTGTTATGTATAACTTGATATTCCTTTTAAATCCATAATAAAGTTATCATGTCAATTACCTTTATTTTCTTTTCCTGTTTTTCTTCTCTCCTCCCCACCCCCTGCCCTTGGAGATGGCTACCATTAGACACCAAAGAGCATAACGAGGTAGCTGTTATGCTAAGCTGGTCACGTTAGCTCAATAGCAGGGCAAGTGACATAAATGTAAGGGGAATGAAGGTGATAGGAGACTCAGAGAGGTGAAGGAAGCCAGTGACCCATCAATAAGTAGGACCCTTCCAAAGAATAGGGCAATTTAAGGCATAGGCTTGGGTCCAGGAGGAGAAATAGTGATTAAAAGAAGGAACAGGTTCAGCAGCTCTTAGAGCAGATCAGGCCAAAACAAGCCTAAAAGATAAGTAAAGGCAATAATGAGCAGACCATTCTCAACAGGAAGAGCTTGTCATAAGGGGCTGAGAACTTTGGCAAGGTTCCCAAACTGTCCCTCCCTGCTCCTGGTGAGTGTGGAACCTGTTAGGAACCTGATAAGCAAAAATATACTGAGGAGGTGGAAGATAGGGGAAAAGGAGGGAACTCCATGAGACCCTGGCCAAGATGGAGCTCAGGAAGACTTGGTCCCTACTTGGGGATTCTTTGGCAGAGTCTCCAGTGGAGGATGCAGTGCTGAGATGTTTATCAAACCAGACAGGTAGTCAGAACTTCCTCCCTCAGAGGAGGGGGGTAGTGAGGTTGAACCTCCCTGCAGATCACCCATACACTAAGGACTGCTTTCCAAAATACTCCATGAAATACAAGATTTCAGGATGATACCCCTGGCAGACTCATGTATAGCTATTATAAAATTCTATGAACCAGTACTATGCGGTCTCAGTCTCATTTTGCTAGCACAATGAGCTACATCTCAGACCCCAAGACAGGGATGGAATCTTGGGTCCTTCTGAGATAATAGAGTCTTCGTTAGGATAACTACCACACCAGACCTGGGACTTACTCAGAAAGGCAGCTGCCTTACTCCTCTGAGATGATTAATATATGGACACTGCCAACTACAGAACTTCCAGGCTTCCCAGGGAACCTGGTGACTCTCTGAACTCCTGAGTCTCTTAGTTCATGAATTTCCCTTTTCTAGACTTTGATTTGTTTATCATGGATCATGTTTCCCTGGGTCATAGGAATTTGTTAACTGGCTATGCTGGGTCTCATCTTCATCTCTAATAGGTTTACAAAATCTGAGAATCAAAGGAATACAAGAAATTATGAAATTAGACAGATCACCCATCCACTAAGGACTGCTAAATAATCTCAGTCATTTTAAGTACACAAGAGAAAAAAAACTATTCAAATGGACTAGCTTTTGAGAGATGGATTAGTTCCATCCTTGGGCCTTCGAATGCCCATGTTGTCTATTTGTAGTAGTCCATTTTTTCTTGTTGGAGAAATTGTATCTTGCCAGTAACTTAATATACAGTTACACAATGTGTCGATGTAGAGATGATGCTTTCATCCCACGTATAGGGATGAGGATAGACCCTCATGCTTTAATTGTATCACTAAGGTAGATGAATGAAGCGAAGAGTTTACCACTATCTGCCTGATAAAATATTGGGAATAATCCTAATAATCCAAAAATAACTATGACACAAGGCAGATTGTGAAAATGAAACGAAAGATATATAAATATCTATGGAAGTTCAGAGAAAAGGGAAATTGCTTCCACCTTGGGGAAGTGCAAGAACGCTTCATGAAGGTGGTGTTTGAGTTAGGGCTTAAAGGATGGGTGAGAATTTGGAAAACAGCTGAGAGGATGGGGTAAGTACAGGATGATTGAACAAGGAAGCAAAGAAGCATTGATTAAGTGCCTGAATGTGCCAGGCGTTTTACAAATGTTATCTCATTTGACCATTACAACAACCCTGGGAGGTAGGTGCTATTTTATTATCCTCATTTTATAGTTGAGGAAACTGAGACAGACAGAAATTAAGTGACTTGCTCAAGACCACACAACTAGTAAGAGTCTGAGGCTGGATTTGAATTATGATCTTCCTGACTCCAGGCCCAGTACTCTATCCACTATGCCACCTAGCTGCCTCATAATAATCTCTAAGGTTTCTTCCAGCTCTAAGGTCTTATAATCCATGATGCCTGATGCATAATAAACACTTAATAAATAGTATCTATCTATCTATCTGTCTGTCCATCCATCTGTCCATCTATGTATCTATCTGTCTGTTTTGTCGGTTTGTCTTTCCATCCGTCAGCCCATCTATCCATCCATCCATGTATTCATTTATCTATCCATCTATTTATCTGTCTATTTGCCCATCTATATCTATCTATCTGTCTGTCCATCCATCCATCCATCTACCTACCTATATTATTCACTATGAGTCATATAATATAGGGTAAGACCCCATCCCTGACCTCCAGGAGTTTGTAGTCTAGTTGGAGAAATGAATCACACAGATATGGTGGGAAAATAGCATACTAAAACACAGTAAACAAAAAATACAGAATGAGTGGTAAAGACAAAAGTCATTCTAGGACTTGAGAAGAAGGAGAGATCATTTCCAACTGATGTTGTTGCCAGGCAGCTCGGCAGCCCTAATCCTACCCTAGTTGCCTTGGTGATGGTAGAAGGAAGGTGGGGGAGGTTATGAGCTGATTGCGTATCAGCAACCTCAGGTCTTTTTTTTTAGCACCAGCTGGTGGCATCACCTCCTCCAGCCTGCTGCTGCCTGACTCATGGTCCAGCTCCTGCCACCTGGTCCCTATTGCAGCTGTGGTTGAGCTAAAAGCCTGGATTTGTACCCTACAAGTAGCTCTCTTCGCTGTTTCTAGCTTCTACCAAGAATCAAAGGAACACAAAAATAATAGAATTCCCAAGCTGGAAGGGACCTGAAGGTCATCTAGTCTAACCCCCTCATTTTATAGATGAGTTAATTGAAGTCCAGAGAGGTAAAGGGATTTCCCTGATCTCACACAGCAAATTAGTGGAATAGCTGGGACTGGAACCCAAGACTCTTGATTCCAAATCTAATGCTTTCTCATTGCACCATTTGCCAAGTTTCCCTTTTGAAGTCATTGTCTGAGTTAGTGTTTTGAGCTAAGGTCATTTCATGAGTCATAATTAACCTGCTAAGGGTAAACTTCTTTTCCTCTCTATAGGAAGGAAGTGACCTTTAGATGAAAAAAAGCCCATGTGGGCAAGAGGCCAAGAACATATATGAAAACCACACTTACAAGTTTCCTTAGGGGTGAGGCTCTATCTTTTCCACCTCTGTCAACCAACATAACCCAATGGATAGGACAATACTCTGCTTTTAGGGGTCATCAACAACTATTTTAGATGATGATGAAGATTTATCTAAAGTCTTCAAGCAAGCCTTTAGTAACTCGTCAACATGTAGCTCTTTTTGGATAGATTGTTGTTAAGCTATTTTCAGCCAAGTCCGAATTCATTTGGGGTTTTCTTGGCAAAGGTACTGGAGTCGTTTGCCATTTCCTTCTCCAGTTCATTTTACAGATGAGGAAACTGAGGTAAATAAGATTAAGTAACTTGCCAGGGTTACACAGCTAGTAAGTGTCTGAGGCCAGATTTGAACATAGGAAGTCTCATCTTCTTGACTGCAGGCCTGACACTCTATTCACTGATCCACTTAGCTGCCTTTTTTGGATAGGGCTATTTTCAATAGCTACAATACTTGAGGGGAAACTCAATAAGAAGTCCAGTGTTAACAAAGGTTACTCTAAGAACTTGTGAAAAGGTGGGAATATGATTCATCGTTGACAGCACTAGTTATTCATGAGGGGGAAATCCAGGAAATATGGATGTTCCATAGTAAATTCCTTCCTTTAATTGCACCATTTGTCACTAGTGACTTGCAAAGTTCAACAAGCTATCAAAATGGAAGGTGGCCATTTGGGGGTAGCAAGTCTTCAGAGTTTCAGAACTTGCCAGCACTGAAAAGTGGCCAGAAATAGTTACTATCACAGAAGAGTAGTGAAGAAGGCATCTAATGTTTCATTTTTTAGTCAGATTACTCTCAGATTTATTTATCCAGTCCCAATTTCTCTCTTGACCTTCCAACTCACATCTGCAATTGCCTGTGAGGGGATTAAATTAGATGGCCTTGGAGGTCCCTGTCAGCTCTAGGTCCAGGAGCCTATAATCCTAGAGGTTGAGAAACATTTTGCGAATGCTCATTGCTGGAGTTCAAGCTGACCCCTTCCCCTTCACCTTCTTGTTTTTTTTTTTCCTTCCACTTTTTACTAAGTTGTACTTCTGGGCTGTCAGTTTAGGTCCTGGAAGCAATGAGGCAGATATGGTGGATGACCTGAGGCCCTATCCACCCTAAGACATGTAAACTGAGGATTGCAGCAGAGTAGATGCCAAGGTGAATTCCAGAAGGCTGAAATCTGCCATCAACTAGAACACACAAAGAAGGAAAGTTGAGCAGGAGGTGGAGAAACTGATAATTCTTTCCATGCAGTTCCTGCTGTCAGCCCATCTATCCATCCATTCATGTATTCATTTATCTATCCATCAGTCTATTTGTCCATCTATATCTATCTATCTGTCTGTCCATCCATCCATCCATCTATCTATCTACCTATATTATTCACTATGAGTCATATAATATAGGGTAAGACCCCATCCCTGACCTCCAGGGGTTTGTAGTCTAGTTGGAGAAATGAATCACACAGATATGGAGGGAAAATAGCATACTAAAACACAGTAAACAAAAAATACAGAATGAGTGGTAAAGACAAAAGTCATTCTAGGACTTGAGAAGAAGGAGAGATCATTTCCAACTGATGTTGTTGCCAGGCATCCCGGCAGCCCTAATCCTAAATTGGATGTTTTGTAGACATCTAAAACTCAACGTGTTCATTATCTCTTCTCCAAAACCCTCCCATCTTAACTTCTCTCTCACCATCAATGGCACAAACATCCTCCTGACAACTTAGGGGCCATTCTTGACTCCTTATTCACTCTCACCCTTCATATGTAATCTGTTGCCACATTCTGAGTCTATCTTCATAACATCTCATGTATATTCTTCCTCCTCTTCTTTGATTTTGCCATCACCCTCTTGCAAGCTCTCATCACCACCTCTCACTTGGACTATTGCATTAGCCTTCTGGTTGAGTCTCTCCCCACTCCATTTAATAGTCAAATTGATCTTGCTAAAATTCAGGTCTGACAATGTCAGTCCCCTAGTCAATCAACCTGAATGGCTTCCTATTACCTCTAGGATTAAATGTAAAATCTTCTACTTGGCTTTTAAAGCCCTTTATAATCTGACCCTTTCTTACCTTTCCAATCTTCTTATATTTTACACGCCTTCATGTACTCTACGATTCAGCCATACTGGCCTCCTTAGAGTTCCTCACACACATCCCAACATCTCTTGATTCTGTTCCTTTTTACTGGCTGACATCCAGACCTGGAATGCTCTCCCTCCTTTTCTTCTTGGACTCCTGGCTTCCCTAACTTTCTTCAAGTCTCACCTAAAATCTCATGGAGCCTTTCCAGTACCCCTCCATGCTAGTGCTTTCTCTCTGAAACTTTCTCCTATCTATCCTGCACATATTTTGTTTGTACATAGTTGTTTTCAAGTTGTCTGTCTCTTCCAATAGATCGGGAGCTCCTTGAGGACAGGAACTTTTGTTTTGTCTTATCCCTAGCACTTAGCACACAGTGCCTGGCACGTACTAAGAATTTAATTTTTTTTAAATTTTTATTGATTTTATTTTTAATTCATGGAAGAAAACAAGCATTTCAGTAACATAGTATAATAAAAAAGATTGCAAATGAAACTGCAGCTCTGTTAAGTACAACTTGCTATTCCTTTTAAATATGTAATTAAGTTATCATGGAAATTTCTTTTTCTTTCTATCTCTTCCCTCCTCCCTAAACATACTAAGTATTTGATGTGACTCCAAGACTAGCACTCTACCTATTGTGCCACCCAAATGTCCTGTGTACCAGGTTGTTCCTTCCCTCACAGGGATCTGTGAGGTCTTAGGGCAGGAATCATAGCCAAAGTTGGAGGAGGAGGAGCGGCCTATAGCTCAACCCTTCTTTGGACCAAAGTTCTCTCTGCTGAGTTACTCCTAAACTGCTCAATAGTATGACAATGGTCCAGGTCGAGGCCACAAGTGCACTTGGTGGTTTTCTCAGGTGACATGAGGTGACGTAAAAATAGCAGCCCACGCCTAGAGCATATCCTGCCTTCCGTAGGCTTACAGAAAGACAAAGTGATGGTTTTACCTTTTACCAGAAAGCATGTATGATTTATTCATTTTTCCCACATCACCTGAGAGGTTCTTTCAGGGGGTATGAGCCAGTCACCCAATTATAGGCAATTAAACCAAGAGCTGAACAGAAGGAAAACCTCATTGGCTTAGGTTCTGAGTGACTTTAGGATATGGTACAAAATTATTCTTCAGCCTTATATAATTAGGGCAATTTGTGTGACCAACTGGCTGGGAAATTTCCTACTCCCTTTCAAAGAACTGCCATATTCATATGACTTAGGCATAGAGTATTTGGCACAGTTAAGCAGCATACTGGAATAAGGAAGACCTGAGTTCAAATCCTACCTCAGATACTTATTAACTGTATGTCCCTGGGCAAGTCGCTAAATCTCTGTTATCCTCAGTTTCCTTATCTATAAAACAGGGGTGGTTATGCTGATAAATATTTAACAGCTAGTCCTCCAAAATGTGTATGGCACATTTATAAACAATCTTCATTTTTAACATTTTTCCATCACTTTCTTAAGTCTAGGCAATCAACAAAACAATAATCAAGCCCTAGTGCACAGCATTTGCTGATTTTGGAGGGTAAATGTTCACACTGAAAATTTAACAATTTCCCTCAGAGCCATCTCAAGCATACTACTGACCAGGACTATACCAGCCACTGCTCCACAGGATTGTTGTGAGGATTCAATGGTATGTCTATTAAGTGCTTTACAAATCTTAAATCTTGTTGTTTAGTCATTTTTCAGTTGTGTCTAACTCTTTATGACCCTGTTTGGGGTTTTCTTTTTTTTTCTTTTTTAAAATTAAAATTTTTTTTCCATTTAGGGTTTTTTTTTAACAAAGATACTGGAGTGGTTTGCCATTTCCTTCTCAAGATTATTTTATAGATAGGGAAATTGAGGCAAACAGGATTAAGTGCACAGCTAGTAAGTGTCTGACAGTCAGATTTGAACTCAAGAAGACTCATCTTCCTAACTCCAGCCCCAGTACTCTAACCATTATGCCACTTAACTGCCTCAAAAAATAAATACTAGCTATTATTATTTATTAAATAGTAAAATTACCCCCACTGGCAAAACCCTTGGTCCAATCATTTCTCAAACCTCAACTACCTTCCATTGAGCCCTCCTAGCTTTCCAGGATTGGGGAAGGATTAAGAGAAGGAGTTGCATGTTTGGTATCTTGCAATTTAAACAAGCAGCCAGGAACTGCATGGAAAGAATTATCAGTTTCTCCACCTCCTGCTCATCTTTCCTTCTTTGTATGTTCTAGTTGATGGCAGATTTCAGCCTTCTGGAATTCACCTTGGCATCTACTCCCCCTGCAATCCTCAGTTTACATGTCTTAGGGTGGATAGGGCCTCAGGTCATCCACCATATCTGCCCCATTGCTTCCAGGACCTAAAATGACAGCCCAGAAGTACAACTTAGTAAAAAGTGGAAGGAAAAAACACCAAGAAGGTGAAGGAGAAGAGGTCAGGTTGAACTCCAGCAATGAGCATTCGCAAAATGTTTCTCAACCTCTAGGATTATAGGCTCCTGGACCTAGAGCTCACAGGGACCTCCAAGGCCATCTAATTTAATCCCCTCACATAACAGATAAGGAAACAGAAGCCCAAGGAAGTTTAGAGATTTTCCCCAGGGCCCACAAGCAGTAAGCATCCCTGCCCTGGTCTTACACTTGCCTCAATAGTTTGCTGACTCAACTTCCACTCTGGGAGACTTCCCCACAAAGTGAGGTATTGTGGACCTCACTATGATCATATTGAAAGTTCCCATCTTTCTTCATATCATTTGGAAAGCTAGATGCCATGTGATAGATTTTTGGGAAACAATTTTTATAGCAGCCAGAAAGAGGAATGCATTAGTTAACACACATCCCGTCCAACCATTTTTTTTCCCTTTCCATCAGGTTGAGACCCCTCTCATGCCTGAAGGAATGTGTTAGATTGAGTCTGTTTCATTTCCAGCAAGTAATACTTTTAAAACCTGGCTCCAGCAAACTGGAATTGTTCTCAATTTACAACTGTCTGAATATAGGTCCGACAGGCACTGTGACTGCCCTTGGCTGTCTGTCATCTTACTGTGAGAGTCTTTAAAGAAATCAATTCCATGATTTCAAAATTGAAATATTCAAATGGAACTGTGATTTCTTCAATGTGAGCATTCCATCCAGTGATACAGATTGAAACACACCCATGCCTGCCATCCTGAATGACTCTTGTCTTCCCATAACTCAGCCTTAAGAGGTCCACTCAATGGGATAAGTGGTTCTCTTCTCATATTTTTGCCATAGTGAGAATACCAATGGAATAGATGGATTATCCATAATTTATCCCTCTCTCCTAATTCATGACCAGCCCAGCCTCTTTATCAGACAATTTTTAATGATATACTTTAGACTATGAGATTTTTGAGAGTAGCAACTGTCTTTGCCTTTCTTTGTATCCCCAATGTTTAGCATAGTGCCTGTCACATAGTAGGTACTTAATAAATGTTTATTGACTGACTGACTTCAGTCATTCTTTGTAATTCTTTGTGTTGTATTGCAGCTTATTCACATCTGCCAGTGCCTCTCCTTTGCCCTCTGTGTGATTTTTCCCCCATATATAGGCAAAAAAAAACCCCAAAAAACCTAAAGAAGAATTTTAAAGGTTAATATATATATATATGTGTGTGTGTGTGTGCGCACACACACACACACACACACACACACACACACACATACACATGCTTCATTTTGTATTCAGACACCTCTGGGAATGGATAACATTTTTCATCGTAAGTCCTTCAGAGTTGTCTTGGATCATTGTATTACTGAGAATAGCTAAGTCATTCACAGCTGATCATCTTACAATATTGCTGTTACTCTGTACCCAGTACATGTCACTTTGCATCAGCTCATGTAAGTCTTTCCAGGTTTTTTTGAGAATATCCTGCTCATCATTTCTTATAGCACAATAGTATTCCGTTACAATCACATATTGTTCAGCCATTCCCCAATTGATGGGAATTGCCTCAATTTCCAATTTTTTGAGACCAGAAAAGAGCTGCTATAAATATTTTTGCACATACAGGTCCTTCCTCTTTTTGTTTCTTTATCTCTTTTTGGATACAGACCTGGTAGTGGTATTGCTAAGTCAAAGGGTATGCATTCTTTTATAGCCCTTTGGGTACAGTTCCAAATTGCTCTACAGAATGTTTAAATCAGGTCACAACTCCACCAACAATGTATTAATATCTCATTTTTCCCACATCCTCTCTGACATTTGTCATTTTCCTTTTCTGTCCTGTTAGCCAATCTAATAGGTATGAGCTAGTACTTGAATTGTTTTGATTTGTATTTCTCCAGTCAATAGTGATTTAGAGCATTTTTTTCATATGGCTATAGATAGTTTTGATTATTTCATCTGAAAACTGTTCATATCTTTTGATCATTTATCAATTGGGGAATGGCTCTTATTTTTATAAAATTGTCTCAATTCTCTATATGTTTGAGAAATAAGGCCTTTATCAGAGAAATTTGCTTCAAAAAATTTTTTTCCCACAGTTACGATTGCTAACTGTATTTCCCTCTGTCCTATCCCACCCCCATTTATTCTATTCTCTCCTTTCACTCAAAAGTGTTTTGTTTTGACTAACACCTCCCCTAGTCTACCCTCCCTTCTGTTACACCCCCCTTCTCTAATCCCCTTTCCCTCCTACTTTCCTGTAGGGTAAGACAAGTTTCTATAACCAATTGAAAGTTTATGTTATTCTCTCTTTGAACCAATTCTGATGAGAGTAAGGTTCACTCACTCCCTCTCACCTCCCTCCTCTTCCTCTCCACTGTAAAAGCTTTTTCTTGCCTCTTTTATGTGAGATAATTTGCTCCATTCTACCTTTTCCTTTCCCTTTCTCCCAGTATATTTCTCTCTCACCCCTTAATTTTATTTTTTTGGATATCATCCCTTCATATTCAGCTCACACCTGTGTCTTCTGTCTATCTATACTCCTTTTAACTGCCCTAATAATGAGAAAGTTCTTATGAGTTACAAGTATCATCTTCCCCTGTGAGAATATACAGTTTAACCTTATTAAGTCCCTTATGATTTCTCTTTCTTGTTTGCCTTTTTACATGAGTCTTGTATTTGAAGGTCAAATTTGAAAGTTAAATTATCTATTCAGCTCTGGTCTTTTCTTCAAGAATTCTTGAAAGTCCTCTATTTCGTTGAATATCCATTTTTTCCCCTGAAGGATTTTACTCACTTTTGCTGGGTAGGTGATTTTTAGTTGTAATCCTAGCTCCTTTGCCCTCTTGAATATCATATTCCAAGCCCTCCCTGATCTTTTAATATAGAAGATGCTAAATTTTGTGTTATCCTGACTGTTGCTCTACAATACTTAAATTGGCTGCTTGCAATATTTTATTCTTGACCAGAGAGCACTGGAATTTGGCTATAATATTTCTGGGAGTTTTCATTTTGGGATCTCTTTCAGGAGGTGATTGGTGAATTCTTTCAATTTCTATTTTACCTTCTGGTTCTAGACTATCAGTACAGTTTTACTTGATAATTTCCTGAAAGATTATGCTCTAGGCTCTTTTTTTGATCGTGGCTTTCAAGTAGTCCAATAATTTTTAAATTATTTCTCCTAGATCTATTGTCCAGGTCAGTTATTTTTCCAATGAGATGTTTCATATTGTCTTCTATTTTTTTTCATTCTTTTGGTTTTTGTTGTTTCTTGATTTCTCATAAAGTCATTACTTTCCATTTACTCAATTCTAATTTTCAAGAAATTATTTTCTTCAGTGAGCTTTTCTACCTCCTTTTCAATTTGGCCAATTTTACATTTTAAGGGGTTTTTTCTTCAGTGAATTTTTGTACCTCTTTTTCCATTTTACCAGTTCTGCTTTTCAATGCATTCTTTTCCTTGTTGGATTTTTTGTACTTTTTTTTTTTTTAAACAATATGGACTAGTCTGTTTTTTAAGGTGTTATTTTCTTTGTATTTTTGTGTCTCCTTTACCAAGCTGTTGACTCTTTTTTCATGATTTTCTTGTGTCATTCTCATTTATCTTCCCAATTTTTCTGCCACTTCTCTTACTTGATTTTCAAAATCCTTTCTGAGCCCTTTCACATCCTGAGACCAATTTGTATTTTTCTTGGAGGCTTTGGATGTAGGAGCTTTGATTTTGTTGTCTTCTTCTGAGTGTGTGTTTTGATCTTCCTTGTCATCATAGTAACTTTCTATGGTCAGAATTTTTCTGTTGTTTGCTCATTTTTCCAGTTTATTTCTTGACTTTTAGCTCTTTGTTAAAATAGGGCTCTGCTTCCAGGGTGGAGGGTGCACTGTCCCAAGCTTCAGGGTTTTTGTGCAACTGTTTTCAGAGATTCTTCTAAGCACCTGTAAGTTTTTAGTTCTTTCAAGGTGGTATGATCTAAGAAGAGGTGAATTTACTACTCTCCTGGCCTGTACTGTGGTCTGGGAGTGACCACAAGCACTCTTTTCTGACCTGGAACTGTGAGAAGGGTCCCACCTCCGCTGTGGCCACAAACTCTGCTATGCTAGTGCTGTCCTCACCCTGGGATTTTTACCCAGAACTGTGACCCAGATCTGAGTATGGGCAAAGCAACAGAGTACTGCCTCAGTGCTAGTGAAGAGACCTCTAACTCAATCAGTTGTTCGACCCCCTTACCACCTGTGGGCTAAGAGTCCAGAAGCAGCTGCTGTGGCTTCTGAGGTCTGCTCCTGGTTTGCTGGGGCTGGGGCTGTGCTGATGCAGCCCACGCTGGACTGTGCTCCACTCTCACCCAGGTGGGACGGATCTTTCCTGCTGACCTTCTAAGTGATGCAGCCCACGCTGGACTGTGCTCCACTCTCACCCAGGTGGGACAGACCTTTCCTGCTGACCTTCTAAGTGAATTATTTCACCCTGTCCTTTTGTGGATTCTGCAGCTCCAGGAGTTCTTTTTTGTCATCATTTAAAGTGTTTGGAGAGGTTTTCAGCAGGGTTCAGGTGAGTCACTGCCTTTTCTCTGCCATCTTCCTCTAGGTAATTTTCAATGTCAGTCTTTAGGATACTAGCATTCTATAGATTTCTGACAGTGGACTGGACTATCTTGGGGAGATGGTAAGTACTTCATCATTGAGAGTCTTCAAGTCCATAGGGCTGCCTTTCAGAGACACTGAAGAACAAATACCCTTTTCTGGCATGAGTTGAGCTGAATGATCTTAGTCCCTTCCAATTCTGAGTCTGATTCTGTGTGATTCTTGGTTTGAGTATCTTTTAGAAAGTCAGGTAAGAAGTATTTCAGCTACAAATTCCAAGTTCTGGTTTAGTCATCACCCTAAAATGGCATAGAAGTCTTCTATAAAAATTTTGACAGGTCTCATTCTATTTCTTGCCCTCCAGTCTCAATACCCTAGGGCAAAGCCTTCTTTGTCCCAAACTAATTATACCCATGGGCAGCTAGGTGGTGCAATGGTTAGGGTGCCAGGCCTGGAGTCAGGAAGACTCATCTTCCTGAGCTCAAATCTGGCCTCAGACATTTACTAGCTATGCGATCCTGAGTAAGGCACTTAACCCTGTTTGCCTCTGTTTCCTCACTGTAAAATGACCTAGAGATGGAAAAGGCAAACCACTCCAGTATCTTTGCCAAGAAAACCCCAAATGGGCTCATGAGTGGTTGAACACAACTGAAAAAAACTGAACGACAACAATTATACCCATCAACAACATTACTAATAGAAATGAATAACTCATGTTTACATAGCACTTTCAGTCTTTAATTCTCCTACTTATAAACCTGAGATTATTATACAGTCACCTAACTACTATTTGCTTAAGGGAAGGTAGAGGAGGACTGGATCACTCAAACTGGTAAATGGTTTAAGAAGCACTTTTCCAGCTGTGAAAGGTAATATGAAGAGAGCTAAATGTGGAGTCTGAGGTAGGAGACCTAACTTTTAAGTGCCCTGGTTGTATGACTAAGCAAGTCACTTCATCTATTGCCTGTTGACTCATTTGCAAAATGGGGATTAAAAACAAACAAACAAACAAACAAAAACCATTGCACCATTTACCTCATAGGTTTGTTCTAATGAAAGTGCCTTGTATATTATAAAGTAACATGTGAAAAAGTTGCTATCTATATCTAGAGAAAGAATTGATAAATAGAAGTATGTATAGAATAATTTTACATATATATACCTATTTGTGTCTCATAGTAGCCATCTCTAGGGGAAGAGGAAGGGGAAAGGAAGAAAAAAAAGCAATAGTATTTATAAAACACTCTAAGGTTTGCAACACACTTTACATACATTCCCTTACTTGATCCTCAAAACAACCCTAGGAGATAAATGCCATTATTATGAGGAAACTAACACAGCTTATATATGCCAGAAGCAGATATGAACAGGTCTTTGCTTCTAAGACCATCACTCTATCCACTGCACCATTTAGCTGCCTCATACTGGAGCATTTATGAGTTCCATTAATACATTTCAAGGTCAAGTGGCTAAAAATTAGTTTGGGGAAAAGCTATGTTATGGTTTTTGTGGGCCTTCTTTATTTGTTTTCAAAGGTCAGTAAGGATGCAATTGCTCCCTAAAATTTATGGTAGGATTTCTTTCATCTCTCTGACTCTTGGCTGATTTAGAAGAATGGGCCCAGGGTGGTGACTATCATGGAGCTGGATTATAACAAGATTACTCAAGATTATAACAACATTACTCTGGAATAACTCTCTGTGGGTGTCAAGACAGGCAAGTTCTGTGGCAAGAGAACAGACTCAGATAGTAGAAATCTCTATGCTAGCATTGTATTACTAAAGTTGTGGAATACTACATGGAAAGCTATAACAGAGATAGCAGGCTTTAATGCTAATGGACCTGTATTTATCCCATATGATGCAGGCATGGTTGTGTGTGACCAGATGAGAGTAGTACCTCTCAGATGTTCTTGAAGAAAAACATACCAAGCCCCAACCCCTCAGCCTACTACTGACTCATTACTTTTTTCATTCTTTCCCTGGGTTCAAAGGTTATCCAGTAGGTATGAATGAATATTATCACAGAAAGGACTTAAAAATACAAAATTGCTCTTGTTGATTAATTAATTAGCTCTGTGCCCCTCACCTCCCAGTTTATAAAAAACAGAGAAACCTCTTTTTCTACAAACTTACTCTTTATTCTCAGTCTAAAGCCCCAATTTCATAGGCTTAGAAAAACATTCATGTTAATGACTATGTAATTTATTAACAGTATAAAATAAGGCTGAGACATAGACAAATATTTCAACAATATATCTGCTATGAGAAAGGTCACCTCTGTGCTCTTCAAAAGCAGGAAGACAAAGTTGTCAACAAGAATTCTCTCACCACCAGCTGTCAGTGCTGACTCCTCTAGAAGACCGGAGTTATAGTTCAAGAATTCAGTGCTCTAGGGAATGAAATGCAGGTCAGCTTTCAGTTCTCTGGAATGGCAGTTATAGTCATCTTTCTCAAAATATCTCTTTAATTTCTCTCAAAGATGATAGTTAACTTTCCAACTCTTTCCCAGACATGTTCTATCATTACAGTTAACTGCAACCTCTTACAGACTCTGCAGGACAGAAAACTCTCAAAATCTTAGGAAAGAAGTTCACTCAGTCTTTTCTCAGCAGTTCACTGACTCACACAGATTTCCTCAAAGATAATAATTAACAGTCAGTCCCCTAGAATCCATCTCCTCTCTCAACGGAATAGCAGGATCCAAAGTTTCTCTGAGATGGGCTATTCAAGGTGGAATTACACAGAATAATTCACCAGCAATCTTTTTCTTTGTTGAAGACTACATCAAAAGGGCTATAGGGAGATCATTACACTGATATATTATTAGTGGAACTGTGATTTTGTGCAATCATTCTGGAAAAAAGAGAGAGAAGGAAAGATCCCATATATGCAAAAATATTTAAAATTATAATTGTTGTAGCAAGGAACTGGAAAAATCCCAGAACTATATCTGGAAGAGAATAAAGGTCATTTCACATATTGCCTTCATTTTACAGATGGAGGAGACTGAGGCCAAGAAAGTCTAAATGATTTGCCTAGAGTCATACAGGTAGGAAAGTGACAAAAGTAAGATTTCATATTCAGATTCCATAACTCCAAGTTTAGTGGGGGGAAATTCAGTGCTCATTCCATTGTATCATACCATTTCTCAAGGAAAATGTATGCTCAGTGATTAGAGAATGGCTAAACCAATTGTGCTTTATGACTATAATTAAATAATTATTTCACTATAAAAAAATGACAAATGGGGAGAATCCAGAGAATTGTGGAAAGATAGATGATCATAACATCTTGGATTTTGAACTAAAACAGACCTCAGAGTTTAAAGAGTGCACCCCCCCCACCTCGTTCCAATTTTGCCACTGAGACAGCTGAGGTCCACAGTACTTAAGTGATTTATACAACATCACACAATTAGGAAATATCAGCTGATATTCTATGACTGAATGTCTTAACTAGATCTGTTCACTATGCCTGCTTCTCTGTAGAAATCTATGAAAAATCAATAAAACAGCACGCATGTTGTCATTTACCCTGGATACCCCAAAATAAGTAGGAACAAAACTAGCCTTAGTGGTTTTAAACTGTAAATTCTTTGAAAATTGGGGGTCAGGTGGCTGGAGGAGAGAGAAAAGCGGAAATAGAGGTGAAGCAGAGATACAAAGAGAAATGGAGACAGAAACAGAGAGTTAGACACACAGACAGTGAGTGGAAGGGAAAAAATCCAAGCAGGAGATGATAGATCTGTCTACTTAAAGACACTGCAAGTTCAATTGTGCCCATTACAGAGGCCAATCTCAATCTCATTCTCTAAGAATTTATAGGAGAACCTGGGCAATTGGGCATCAGTATTCTCTCCTTAACTGTATTTTCAAGAAGATAAAATCATGTTTGTGTATATTGATTCTGGAAAGCTTCCTATGATTCTGATGAGTAGCTGGCTCAGCAGACTGATAAATAGCTGGTTATAGCGTGTCATAGGTGAGTTTTCTGGTTTTCACTTGGGCCTCTTAACAAATGTCATCTTGGCCTAAATGGGCCGGATCTAGATAATGAGGCAGGGGGAACAATAAGGAAGGAACCCTTGGGCCCCCATGTGGGGCTCCTATACTAGTAAGGCCTCTCTAGGGAGGGCCATATGAGGACAGGGGATCCAGGGAGTCATCTATTTGCTTTTGTCAGCTTGAAATTAAGCCATGAAAAATAACAAATATTTTGTGACTCAATTCCATGTCTAAGGTCTGTGATTGGGTCTCTGGGACTGAATTCAACAGTAATGAAGGCATCTAATTCCAGTCAAGAATGCTCATTCCCTTAATTCTCTGCTAATGGAGACAAAGGCCAAGGCAGGCCAAAACGTTAAGGTAATATGGGCAAATCCCTCTTCTGAGACAGTAAAATCTGAGGAAAAGGCAGTGAATTTGGAATTAGCCAGAAGATCTAGATTAAACAACAGGCATTTATTTAGCACATTAAAGTTTGCTAAGTACTTTACATACATTATCCCATTGGATTCTCTTAACAAAAACCATTACTGTGAGATAGGTGCTGTTATTATTATCCCCATTTTTTAGGTGAGTTAACTAGCCCAGGTAACCTTCCCAAGATCACAGGATCACAGATTTACACATGGAAAATATCTCAGAGATTATCTTGATCCACTCGCTTTTATTTTATAGAGGAGGTAATTGAATATCAGAGGGGTTATGTGACTTGTCCGGGCTCACACAGCTAATAAGTATCTGAGGCAAGATTTGTATTTATATTTATATTTATATTGACTCTGATTCCAGCTCTGCCTCCTATTTATTTTGTGACCATGGGCAAGTGTGAACCTTGGTTTCCTTACCTGTCAAACAGGGGTGATAATACTCAGAGAACTTTTACAGGCAGGAAGCATGGTGTGGTAGAAAGAATCCTGAACTTAGGGGCAGCTAGGTGGCACAGTGGATAGAGCTCCAGCCTTGGAGTCAGGAAGACCTGAGTTCAAATCTAGCTTCAGACACTTGACGCTTACTAGCTGTGTGACCCTGGGCAAGTCGCTCACTTAACCCCAATCGCCTCACCAAAAACCAAAAAAATAAAATCCTGAACCTAGAGTCAGAGTCACAAGACCTGAGTTTGAATCCTAGCTCTTCCCCTTACTTAGCTGTCCTCATCTGTAAGATGAAGGGGCTGGACTAGAGTCCTCTCAGTTCCCTTTTAGCTCTGGATTTATGATCATACAATTATTCTAAGAGAGGTGCTTTGTCAACTGTAAGGTGCCATCTAGACATGAGCAATCATTGTGGATACAACTTGCTTCTGGTGTCTGTACTTTAAGGCAGACTAACTTTTGATGTGGAGTCCTGATGCGGCATGTGCTATTGCCTCTGTCTGTTAGAATCTTAGTGAAAGTGGCTCAACTGGTGTATTGGGAGAAAGAAATCTTTATTGTGAAGGAACAAGTTTTCAGCTCAATACAAAGAAGGACTATGCAACCATCAGAGCGGTCCAAAATGTAAATGGGTTGGCTCCTGAAAGATCATGAAGTTCTTCAAGCAGAGTCTAGATAACTACTTTGCAGGGGGAATCCATCTCCTGGATGGGGTTGGGAAGGGTGATGTGTAGGGGGTGGATTTGATGACATATAAAAATCCCCTCCCACACCAGCTTTGAATCTTTGATTCTAGGTTATCAGGCAACATTAAATGAGTGGATTGGTGTAATGAGAAGTGGTAGTTAGTGGGGACTATCTATGCACGATTGTGCATACACAAACACTAGGGTATCACAGATTATATGTAGAGAATTGGAAGAGAACTCAAAGGCTATCTAGTCAAATTCCCTGTTTTATAGATGAAGAAGCTGAGGCAAAGTGGCAATGGAGAGCAAGAAATATTCCAACTCCTCTGCTTCTACCAGAGAGTCAGGGGGTAAGCACACAAAGTTAGAAAGGGTGGCCAGGAAGGCTGTGTTACCAGGAGGGAGCCAGGTCTCAGGGAGTACAAGTACAATAAGTGAGAAAAGAAAAGAACTAAGAGGAAATCAAGCTTGTTATTTGTGAAGGGGTTCCAGAGGCATTCCCTTTGAGAGTTGGGGGGTGACTGGGGTGAGAGGAATGAGAATAAAGGAGAAGTAGCAGGTGATGGAGAATGTGGTTTGGGTAATGAATTAACAGCCAGAGGCTCAGAATCATTGGGATTAGGAGGATATGATGGAAGGGGAGTTTGATCATCATTGAGTTCAGCTATGTTATCAACATCCCTAGGGATTCAGAGGTGACAGATGGAGGGAACATGATGGAATGGCTTTTCTCTCCTTGCCTGGCAGGCTCAGGCCTGTGTGTGTATGTATATTGAGGCATCTGCTTAGAGATGAAAGTTAAACGCATGGGAGTTGATGAGATTACTAAGGAAGAGAGTATAAAGGGAGAAGAGAAGACAGCCTAGAATAGAACCTAGAGGAACACTCATAATCAAATGTATAGATTAGTCAGCAAAGGAGAATAAGAAGAAACAGTTAGGCAGGTAGGAGAAAAGCCAAGAGATAGAGCAGCAGTATGAAAGCTTAGAGAGGAGAGAGCTCCTTACACTAATAAAAACACAGTTCTAATCAAAAAAGAAAAGTTGTTCATGGTTGGGTCATGTCAACTACTTAAATTAATGTGCATAAGTGGTGCCATGGCATTCAAAGTATGAAAGCATCAATCTATACAAATACACATGATAATAATGATAACATTTATATGGAAGAAACAAAATAAGAAAATTCACATAGAAAAAGAAAAAGTCAAGAATCTAAATGGAAACAATGAAAGAAAATAGAAATGAAGGGAATCTAGCACTTTTTTTCTAGTGGTAAAGAACTGGAAGGAAAATAGGGAGCCATGTATTGTGAGAATGGTTAAACAAATGTGGTACTTGGATGTAATTGAATTTTTTTTATTTTTTTTTTCAGTAAAGCTAATGTGTTGATTTGTTTTATTTGACAAAATTTATTTGTTACAAGGGAAAGGTACAAGCATGGATGGATTCAGTGGAAAATGATGATGATTTTTTTAAGAGCAGCAAAAAACTTTTTTGTTAACAAAATTTTTTAATTATACTTTGCTTTAATATTCATTTTTTTAAAAAAAATAGCTCTAAATTTTCTCCTTTTCTCTATTCCATTCCCCACCCATTGAGAAGCCAAGAAATGTAATATCAATTATACATATGAAGTCGTGCAAAATGTATTTTATATTAGCTATGTGTCAAAAAAAAGCAAGAAAAAGTAAATTAAAAAACTATACTTCAATCTTCACTGAGAGTTCATCATCTCTCTATCTGGATATGAGTAGCATTTTTCATCATGAGTCCTTTGGAGTTGTTTCAGATTATTGTATTGATTAAAGTAGCTAAATTTTTCACAGTTGATAATCATTACAATATTACTGTTACTGTGTACCATGTCCTCCTTGTTCTGCTCTCTTAACTTTGCATCAGTTCATATAGGTCTTCTCAGATTTGTTCAGTCATTGCCCAATTGATGGGCATCCCCTCAATTTCTAATTCTTTGCCACCACAAAAAGAGTTGCCATAAATACTTTTGTACATTTAGCTCCTTTTTATTTTTTTTTGATCTCGTTGAGATACAGACCTAGTAGTGGTATTGCTAGGTCAAGAGGCATGCACAGTTTTATAGTCCTTTGGTCATAGTTCCATACTGTTCTCCAGAATGATTAGACCAGTTCACAACTCCACCAACAATGCACTAGTGTACTATTTTTCAACATCCCCTCCAGCATTAGTTATTTTCCTTTCTGTCATGTTAGCCAATTTGATAGGTGTGGGGTAGTGTCTCAGAGTTGTTTTAATTTGCATTTCTCTAATCAATAGTGATTTACAGCATTTTTACATGATTATTGATAGCTTTGATTTCATCTTCTGAAAACTGCCTGTTCTTATCCTTTAACCATTTATCAATTGGGGAATATCTCTTGTTTTTATAAATTTGGCTCAATTCCCTACAAATCTGAGAAATGGAAAAAAAACCTTTAGAAAAAAGCAAAAAGAACCTGTTTAGATTTCTCCTCTGTCCTTTTTGCCAAGTTGTGAATTTTACTCTCAGCAAGAATAGCATTTGCTCAAAATGGAAAACGGTGAGAATTAGTTTCCTAAATAAAATGAAAAAGAAATTCTATAAATAACGTAAAAACATGTATTTCCTGAAATGGTTTTAGAAGACTAGATCCATTTCCCTACAGAACTGCAATAATATAAATGTGATGTCCTTCGTGTACAAAGATAATGTTATGGACTCTCCATCAGAAGGCACACATACTCAGGTGCTCTTCCAGGAATGGGAAATTGCCCAGCATTTTTAATGACCCTAAGCTTCTCTTATTTTTCAAAATTTCAGCTTTCTCCTGGTAATGTTCTATGGCTGAAAACTATGAAGCACTACAATCTTATAAGAATCAGATTGTTGGTGATTCAAAGGGCAATGGAAAGACTCATTGTGGATGTCTATCATGGACATGTATGAGCAGAAAAGGATATGGGTCAACTATATTAAGAATGAGAAACAACAAATGGACATTTCTAGTGTTGCATCAGTTTATTATATATTATTATATATTTATTACATTATTTATAGACTGTGGATAGGGCACTGGATTAGACTATCACTAGACTATTGGAAGCAGAAAGGTCTGAATTTAAATTCTGCCTCAAACACTTACTGGCTTTGTGACCTCTCTGGGCCTCAGTTTCCTCACCTGTAAAGTGAGGGGGTTGTATATGATGGCCTCTAAAGCCTTTTCCAGCCTACATCAAAGATCCTCTGATCCTCTGATTTGATTCATGTGGGGAATTCCTAGTTTGAAAATTTCTACCTCTAAGGCAGATATGCAACTTTAGAGTCTTAGAGAGTTGCCAAGAGGCAATGAAAGGTTATGACTTGTCCCATAGTCATACCACTAGCATCAATCAGAGGCAAGACTTGAACCCAGGTCTTTCTGATTCCAAAGCTTGCCTTCCATCCATTGTATCATGCTGCTTCTTGTTACACTGTCATCCATGAAACATTAAAATATATAGCACAATATTTCCCAGTCTAGGGAAAATATTGTGCTATATATTTTAATGTTCCTTAAATCCATAAGTACACAAAGAACTATCATTTTTTCATTATACATCTTCTTGAACAAAACATACTGATAATTCGACTACTGTCATATAGAGGGGTCAGTAAAGATTATTGACATTTAAAGAAGGGTTCTCCCCCTCAAAAAATACTGAGAAACATTAACATAGAGAAATGCCTCTACTGTATTGAGTAAAGCCTCTAGGGAGCATTTATGGAAGGACAAGGACAAGAATCACACAAGAAGAGAAGTTGTGGATGGGTTGTAATTTACATCAACGGAAAGAGTTTTGTTGTTCAGTTGTTTCAGTCATATCCGACTATTTGTGACCCCATTTGGAGATTTCTTGGCAAAGATACTGGAGTGGTTTGCTATTTCCAGCTCATTTTGTAGATGAGGAAACTGAGGCAAACAGGGTTGAGTGACTTGCATAAGGTCACACAGCTAGTAAGTGTCTGAGGCCAGATTTGAACTCAGGAAGATGAGTCTTCCTGACTCCAGGCCCAGCACTCTAGCCACTGTACCACCTAGCTGCCCTAATGGAGACAGTACCTCCATTGATAAAATCTCAGATCCATTATAGTAATGAAATACATACAGGAGAACACAACACTGACCCATCCTACTCTCTCCATTTAGGCTGTCTAGATTAGCAGCACAGTCTATCTACCTATCCTCCCTAAGTTTTCTCTGCTCCAGACTAAATATCTCCAGTTCCTTCAATTGCTTTGTAGATCCCATGGTATCCAGTCTGATTATTATCCTGTTCACCTGCCTCTTGATAAATCTAGGTTTGTCAATGCCTTTCCTAAAATGCAATACCAGAAACCAAATGAAATATTTGAAGCATTCTCTATATGATTTATTATTCCCCATGATCACTGAACTGTATAGTACAAAGAGTGCTGAATGCCGCATAAGATGACCTGGGTTCCAATCTAGCGGAGTTCAAGAAAGAAGACTCTAACCAGACCATGCTTATAACTATTTGAAACACTGTTTCTTTAATTTTCCTGTAAGATTCTAAATGTCATGGACCACAAACACTGAAGAGAAGTCTTTTATGTAGTCATTAATTTTTTAACTTATCAGTTGTGTGAACTTGGACATAACACCCTCAGCTTCCTCATGTATAATATGAACATAATAAATTAGATGACTTCTAAGTGTCCTTCTTGGCTCCTAAGTTATAATCACATGACCTTCTTAAACTGAATCTTCTGCTTGAACCATTACTGATACTGTGACAATGTCCTTCTAAATGGATAGACTCCCTATTGTGAATAGTGTTTATAGATATAGTTGCCCCGTTTACTGAAGGGTAGGTAGATTGTAGTTTGGCCTCACCATGAAGGTCTTATTACACACATCAGCATTGCTTAGAATCTATAGCAACAGGACCATCCTTAACCAATGCTGGAGGCCTTTGCTCTTCCTCTCTGATTTTGCGGTATGTGCTAGTTCCTGTTAGAAGGGGGCTGATCACTGATAAGACCAGGAAAGAAAAAGAACAAATTGGAAGCTGTTCATCTTCCCCAGCCTTTCAGCTGTTCCAAGAAGGCATTTTAATTAGGTGGTGGGAGAACATCCTGCTACATTTAGAAGCAGGTCCAGAATGGAAAGCAGAGCTTCTTGAAACCAACTTAAACTGTTGTTGTTCGTACTGTCTACCGTTCAAAAGATATCCTAAGAATATAGGACATCAACACACATATATAAGACCAAAAGCCATTACCCAATGCATAAATGGTCAAAAGATATGAACAAAGTTTTCAAAAGAAGAATTACAAATCATGAGCAACCTTATGAAAGACTACTCCAAATCACTAATAAGAGAAATGCAAACAAAAACAACTCTGAAATTTCATCTCACACCTAGCAAATTGGCAAGGATAACAAAAGATAGGAATAAATAATGTTGGAAGGGTTGTGGGAAGATGGGCACGGTAACACACAATGCAACTTTTTATTGCTGCAACCATTCTGGAAAACAATTTATGATTATGAAAAGAATGTGTCTACAATATTTATACACTTAGATCCAGAGAAACCATTGCTAAGATTCATCACACACTAAAATATTTATAGAAACACTTTTTGTAGTAGGAAAGACTTAGGAACAAAGTATATGTCTATCAGTTGAGGAATGACTGAACAAATTGTGGTACATGAATATAATGGAATATTTTTGCTCCATATTTTTGTACCAATGAATGTAGAGAATACAGAGAAGCATCAGTTATATGAACTGATTCAAAGTGAAGTAAGTAGAAAAAAAGATAACAATATATACACAGTGAATGTGACAATGTAAATAGAAATAACAACAGAAATGCTAAATTAAGGCTGTTAAATTATACAATCCTTGCCCTCAAGGATCTTAACAATCTATTGGAGAAATAGCATGCATAAAAATAAGTACACAAAACATATATAAGAAATAATTTTGGTGGTAATGGGGAAACTAACAACTGGAGGAGAGTCAGGATAGGCCCCAGCATGGCACTTGACCCAAATCTTGAAGAGAGTTAAGAATTATAAGAGGTGGAGCTGAGAAGGAAGTACATTCTGGCATGAGGAATCAATCAATCGATAAACATTTATTTCAAGTAGCTTTTTAGTTGACTCTCTAATATTCTCTAAGTATACCACCATATCATCTGCAAAAAGCGACAGTTCTGTTTCCTCATGCTTATTCTAACTTCTTCAATTTCTTTTTCTTCTCTTATTGCTATAGCTAACATTTCTAGTACAATGTTGAATAACAGAAGTAGTAATGGGCATCTTTGCTCCACCTCTGATTGTACTGGGAAGGCTTTTAGCTTATACCCATGACAGATAATGCTTGCTACTGGTTTTAGATAAATATTACTTACCATAATCAATATACATTTATTAAGCACCTACTGTGTTTCAGGCATTGTGCTAGGCACCAGGAATTTTAAAAAAAGAGAAAAGACAGCCCCTGCCCTCAAGGAACTTACAATCTAATGGGGGACACAACATTCGAACAACTACATATATATATTTATATATATTTATATATTTATATATATATTTATACATATATATATATATATATACATATATACACAAATATGTGTGTGATAAATAGGAAGTAATTAGCAGAGAGAAGGCACTAGAATTTAGAGGAGTTGGGAAAAGCTTCCTGTAGAAAGTGAGATTTTCCAGGAACAGCCTGAACAAAGCAATGTTATAGATCACAGGATGTTAGAGCTGACAGTTAAAGACACAAAGGTAGTGGTGAATCAGAGTAATGTCATTGGATCAAGCAATCAAGCAATAAGGATTTATTAAGCATACTATGTGCCTAGCACTGTGCTAAGCACTGAGGTTAAAAAGAAAGACAAAAACAGTCCCTGTTTTCTAGGAGTATATTTCCATACATCCAAACATATAAGATTCACAGAGAATAAATGCAAAGTAACTTTTAAGACAAAGGCTTCAGTGAGTGAGAGGACTAGGAAAGATCCCTTATAGAAAATCGCATTTGAACTGAGAACCGAAGGAAGACAGGCATTCTAAAAAATGCAAGAGAAAAGAGAGAGTACTGCAGACATGGGGAATCACAGATTTAAAGCTGTAAGAGACCTTAGAGATTATCTATTGCAACCTCATTATTTTACAGACAAGGAAACTGACATAGAGATAGGAAGGGATTTGCTTATATTCAGCTAGGTTATGCATCAGAGCTAAACCTTGAACTCAGGTCTTCCTGTTGCCAAGTTCAGCACTCTTTCCACTCTACTACTTTTCAGATCAGATACACCAACTTTTCACTTGGGAATCAGGATGTCCACAGTCTTAGCAGTGTTCTCAGTGCCAAGCACTGTAACTCAAGGCTCATACTTTGCATTTGCATACCACCCTCCTCACTGGTGGAGGGAACGATTACTTGATGCTCCATAATGGGATAGAGCTGGTGAGAGCTTGGAGAGGAGATATATTTGGTGTTCTGGTTTCTAGCTTTGAGAAAGAACACAGATGGTTTCAGGCTATCTTCAGAGAAAGGAAACTTGGAGGGAAGGGAAAACTCCAGGAAGAAGCTGACAAGTAGAGGAATTGGCCCCTTAATTATGTCCTTATTCTCGGGAAACCACATTAGAGACTTTGAGGAATTTCCCCTTGGATGAGATCGGGGGTGCTCTTTGTCTTGATTGAGCTCTCCCAATGGGAGAAGTTATTCACTTTTGTGTATTGACTGCTATATTCTAATCTGTAGAAGCCTCTCTGATTTCTGTTTGCTATTGTCTTGGATAAATGTGTTTATTCACTATTCACTGTTTGTAATGGTCTTTGTGAAATTAGTATATGGTGGAGAGTCAAGGCTTCATATATAGCTTGGAGTATTTTTTTGCTATTAAAGAGATAATAATTTGTGTGTGTGTGTGTATACACATATATATGTATATGTGAGTGTGTATAGTTGTCTAGTCATTCTATACAGGTGTATATAGCAATTATATATAGTTGTTCAGCCATTTATATATATGTAGTTATATATAGCAATTATACATATATTATATATATACATATATATAAATACATACACACATAGTTATTGTTGTTCAGTCATTTTCAGTTTTGCCTGACTCTTCGTGACGTCATTTGGGGTTTTCTTGGCAAAGATACTGAAGTGGTTTGTCCAGCCCTGTGGCCCTATTCCCCTTCTCTCCTCCAGCAGGAATAAAAGTCTCCCTTGAAAAGGGGGAGAATAGAAGAGACTCTAGAGCAGAAGTGGGGAACCTGTAGCTTTCTAGGTCCTCAGGTGTGGCCTTTTGACTGAGTCCAAGCTTTACAGAACAAATCCTTTTATTAAGGGGATTTGTTCTGTGAAGTTTGGATTCAGTCAAAGGGCCGCACTTGAGGACCTCGACAGCCACATGTGTCCTCGAGACTGCAGGTTTCCCACCCCTGCTACTGGTACCTATTCACACCTCCTTGCAAGCCATAGCTAGACAAATCCATGTGGACACACACACACACACACACACACACACACACACACACACACATAACCTCCATGGGAAACATACACATTATTAGCCACGTGAATGAACTTTTATTGAAATAAAATAAAACCACCTAAGTATTAGAAAACAACATGGTGTCAGTGGAAGAAGAGTTAGGTCAGGAGGCAAGAAGCCTTAACTTTGGTCCAAACTCTGCCACAACTAGCTGGCGTTAGTGACCTTGAGCATGACCCTTGCTCTATTTAGGCTTCAGCTGTCTCAGCTACAAAATGAAAGGTTTGAATGAGGAGATTTGTAAAGGTCCTCCCAGGTCTAAAATTCTATGATTCCATGTTTCTTTCCTATAAGCTTCCTTCTAGGAAACATGTCCTAGTTCAGCCTGTGTGGATAGATCAGCAAATCCAAGGGGAAGCTGAGGCCTGAGCAATTTTCTGGAGAATTCAGGCAATATGAAGTTCTCTGTCCACGTCTCCTAGAGCATTGGAAATTGTGTTCCTTTGGCTGAATACAGCCCAGAGCACAGCACCGCCTGACTCAACTACTTCTTAGTAAAGGAAATAATTCTATCTTTCTTAAAAGTTGGATTGCTGTCTTCTGTTTTAAATCACCTACTTTCTAATATATCCTTCCCCTCTTTCCTGCCCATGGGGCCATCTTCTGTAACAGAATTTTTTTGAAGAACTGGACAAAAATTAAATAAAATAATAAAAAATGTTCAAAAAAGAACTGGACAGAAAAAAAGTTCAGCAAAATAAATCAATTGAATCTGAGAATGTTTGTAATGTCCTTCACCCATAGTCTCCCACCTCTCCAAAGAAGGCAAGATTTTTTTCTCCTTGCTTCTTCAGGAAATATGGTGGCTAGGTGGAACAGTGGGTAGAGCACTGGGCTAGGAGTCAGGAAGAACTCAGTTCAAATCTAGCTTCAGATATTAGCTATGTGACCCTGGGCAGGTCACTTAACCTCTGCCTCAGTTTCCCCATATGTAAAATAGGATAATAATAGTATCTAAGCTCCCAGGATTTTTGTGAGAATCAAATGAGATAGTAATTATAAAGTGCTTAGGACAGTGCCTGGCATATAGCAAGCACTATATAAATGTTAACTATTATTATTATTGACATAAAAACCAAAAGCACCAATAAAATGTTCCTTTTTTTGTCTCCTTCAACAGAACGTAAGATTCTTAAGAAGAGGGCCCATTTTATTTTTGTCTGTATATCCCCAGCACATAGCACAGAGCTAGGCACTTAGTAGGTACTTAACAGACGCTTGTTTATTGATTGATTTTTAAAAGCCAGTAGGCTTCCACTTAAGTCCCTTTATGATGGCGTCAGCATGAAGAAGATCCTGAGCTTACAAGGGCTCTGCCTGAGGAGTACAGGCTCCCTACCAAGCTAGAAAAACTTCAAGTAGGGGTCATACAACAGATTGCATATGTCTTCTGAGAATCAGTCTAGAGAAGTGGTTAGAGGCTTATCCCCAGAAGGATGACTATGACTAATTTTTTTTGCAAGAATAATTCATGAATAACCATCTACTAAGGCACAGAGGGGGTGCTATCTGTGTTGGGGAAATGAGAGTGCATGACAATAAATGAAAGTAAAGTAAGCTACCTGAAGAAGTCAAGCACAGTGGCAGAAAACTCACAGGCTATGGAACCTGTTGATTGTAAGGAGCTGGGAGCTGGGAGGGAGGATGGGGGTTGGAGAGATAAGGGGAGAAAAATAATTATTAATTCAATTTGATTCTCTCTTATTATAAGGAAAGGAAACTAAAAATAGACCACCTTGTGTTAACCTCTAGATAAATTAAAATTATTGACTTACATTGGTTGATACACAGAATTTTTCATGCTGTGACAGTTGAAGAATAATTAAATTCTGATCTAGATAAAATTCTGTATTCCTAAGCAAAGAGGCAGGGAGTTGGGGAGGGGAGTAGTGAGGATGGACTAGAAGGTGACTAGATGGTCAGTCATGCAAACAGTGATCAGAGCATGTAATTTATCACCCCCTGGTTCTCAGGGGACTAGAGAATGACTAAAAGTCACCTTGGTGATGACTTTCTTTTACCCTAAAGCATAAGAAAAACATTATTCAAAACTAGAGATGATGGACCATGAGGCTGCTTGGAATAAGTAACTGGGGCAATGCCAACTTATGAATGACTTGACTTTCTACTGTTCTTTCCTCATCTTGTTCTTTGTCACCCATGCCCTGTTATTCAGAAAGATAGGATTAGGGCAATGCAGATTAACAGCCATTAAGGGGAAAAGGAGAGGGGAGATATTTGGCACAAATACAGCTTTGATTCAGTTGGGCATAATTCTTCTGCCTCTGAATTTGCCATTATGACACACCTGATCTCTGACTTCTTAAGCGGTGGGCATTTGTACTTAGGTGATCAAGAAGCAATGTCATCAGTTTTAAGCTTAAGTCTCCTGGACCAGTTAAGTTTTGAAAGTGGCTTTTGTTTTCCTTTTCCTTTTAGGAAAAAAAGTACCTACCCTGCCTAACAAGGCCTTTAGCTGACCTTAGTAGCCCTACCACATTCCACTCCTTGGTGGCAAGATATTAAATAGCCATTGCCCTGCCCCTCCTTCCCACAGTGAGTAACTCTGACCTTTGGGATTAGAGAAGTTTGGCATAGACAGCACTGCAGGAGTAGCTTCTTGCAGATAAAAGGAAAACAAAAAGATAACCTTCCCCCCAAAACTCAGCAGAGTAACAGCTTCCAGAAGGACTAACCAAATATGGAGGAGATTAAAGAACAGAAATCTGTTTTCAATTCCCCCTTCAGAAAAAAACTGAATCCTAGATCTTAATGATCTAGTCCGTGTGGGAGGTGATGCCAAATCTTCGCAGTTCTCAGTGAGTCTTTTGATGTAAATGTTCATGATGAACGGGGCAGCACTCCGAAGAGGAGGGCTACCACACAGATGATTACGCTTCCAACACAGTAACTGATCCTCATCATGGTTCATCTGTTCTGTCCCTATGCCAAGGTAGATAATGAGATTCACTTCATATCATCACTCATTCAAATGTTCCCTGGCCCACCATCCAGGACTTGCCACTCCCTAGGAATTCCGTCAAGAAGGAAATCAAATCTTTGTTCTTTTAGAGGCCTCTGCTGAGGCTGTGATACTTGACACATTGAAGTTCTATTGTATGAAGTTGCAAACAAAGGTTGGCAGTAACATAATAATGTTGATGTCAGCTGTGATCAGCAGGGGACTGATTCTTCAGAGTTCAGAATAGTATAGTATAAAGGCTTCTGGCTTTGTAATCAAGCAGACCTGGGTTTGATTCCCAACTCTGACAATTACTGTGTCAGAATTTTTGAGTCTTATTTATAAGATGGAGATAATGATGCCTATAGTACCTACCTGACTGTTGTGAACTGTTGTGAATGAGGTTCAAATTAAATAATGTATGCAAAGCACTCTGCTAAGCTTAAAGTGCTACTTGAAAATGGGGCACAAAATGGGACCCAACCTGTACTCTCAGTATCTAATGTCAGAAATGGCATTGACAACCTCAAGAATAATTTCATCTATAAGTTTAGCCAATGTAAATTAATTGTCACAATAAGGAGGTCGAAAGAGTCCTGAAAATATCTTGGTCAGCAAACATCTGGCTAATCTGCCAAATGGAGAGATGTGAATGCTAAAGAAAATACTAGGCTAGAATATAAAATCATTTCTAAAACCTTCGTCCAGGCCATATGCACTAATCATGAGTGAATCCCAAGCCTCTGTCCTACATGTTCTTTTCTTCTGCCTCTATACTATTTATCTTGGTAATCTCATCAGGTCTCATGATTCGATTATCATTCATGCAGATGATTCTCAGGTCTATCTATCCAGCCCTAACCTCTTTGCTAACCTCCAGTTTCAAATTGCCAGCTACCTATTAGACATCTTAAGCTCAATATGACCAAAACTGAACACATTATCTTTTGCCCTATACTGCCCATTTGTCCCAACTCCAATATTACCATTAAGGATACCACCAACCTTTCAGGGACCCATGCTCATAATCATCCTTGACTTCTCTCTTTGTCTCTTTCTGTCTCTGTCTCTCTCTCTGTGTCTTTGTGTGTGTGTGTGTGTGTGTGTGTCTTTCTGTGTCTCTGTCTCTCTCGGTCTTTGTGTGTGTGTGTGTTTCTCTCTGTGTGTCTGTGTCTCTCTGTGTCTCTGTCTCACTTTCTGTGTCTTTGTATCTCTTTCTCATTCTATTTTTGTCTCTCTGAGTGTCTCTATCTCTTATCTCTATCTCTCTTTCTGTCTTTGTGTGTATCTGTGCCTCTCTGTGTCTCTGTCTCTCTCTCTCTCATCTCCAATATCCAATTTCTTGTCAAAACCTGTTGATTCTACCTTTATTACACCTCTTGTATATTCCTGCTTCTCTTCTCGTCCCCAGCCTGGTACAGGTCTTCATCACCTCACTCCTGAACTATTATAATAACCTTCTGGTTGGTCTCCTTACTTGAAGTGTCTCTCCACTCTAATCCCTTTTCCATTTAACTGTCAAATTGATCTTCCTAAAGGGCAGGTCTGACCATGTCACCCCCCAGTCAAAAAACAACATTGGTTTCCTATTACCTCTGGGATCAAAATCAAATATAAAATCTTCTTTTTGGATTTTAAATCCCTTCATCACTGACTCCTTCCAAACATTTTGGTCTTCTAACACTTTACTTCCCACTATGTATCCTTTGATCCAGGGACACTAATCTGTTTACTATTCCCCACACTAGACATTGACATTGTTCATTTTTACTGTCTGCCCCTCGTGCATGGAATAATCTCTCTCCTTGTCTCAGCCACCTGGCTTCCTTCAAGTCTTATGTAAAATCCTACCTTCTTCAAGGAGTCTTTCCAGTTCCCCTCAATGCTACTGCTTTCCCTCTAAGATTACCTCCAAGTTATCCTGTATATATATTGTTCGTACATAGTTATTTTCAAGATGGTTCCTCTATTATATTGGGCATTCCTTGAAGGCAGGGATATTTTCTACCTTTCTTTGTATCCTCAGGATTTAGGACAGTATCCAGCACATAGCAAGCATTTAATAAAAGCTTTTGACAACTTACAGAGAAAGACGACAAGTGATTATGAGCAATATTGTCTCATAAAGCAAAGAAAAGCCGTGGGAGATAAAACCCATTTTTACAAAGCTTGGAAAGATATTCAAATAAGCAAAACCATCCCAAGGACATTCAAGGATGAAGATGGAAGAGGATTACAAATAGAAGAAAAATGAGAAATAGTTGCCAAAAAAAAATTCTAACAAGCTTCCCTCCCACTTCCCCACCCTACCCCCTCCACCAAGGATAGTAGAAACACCACACTTGGACATCAACATCACAGCTTCAAATGTGCTCATAGGTGAGGTATAAGTGGAACTAAAGAGAATAAAGTTAGAAAAAGCAAGCAAATGGTACCAAGAATATACAGAGAGGAGAGTGATGCTTAAGGTGATACAATTGTGAAGCTTTGGAAGGACCAATATAGAAGGTATCTGATGGAAAGAATGATACCAAGAGCTTGCAAAAAATCTTGAATCTTATTAAAATAAAAAATGTGACTGAAAGAATATCAGTAACTATCGATCTATATACTTATTCTCCTTTCCACAAAAAATCTTCGTGAGAGTCATCTATACAGGCATACCTCGTTTTATTGTGCTTCACAGATACTGTGCTTCTTACAAATTGAAGATTGGTGGCAACCCTGAATCGAGCAAGTCTATTGATGCCATTTTCCCAACAGCATGTGCTCATGTTATGTCTCTGTGTCACATTTTAGTAATTCTTGCAATATTTCAAACATTTTCATTATCATTATGTCTGGTATGGTGATCTGCGATCAGTGATCTTTGACGTTACTAATGAAATTGTTTCGGGGAACCATGAACCATGCCCGTATAAGATGGTGAACTTAATTGATAAATGTTACACGTGGTCTGACTACTCCACAGATCAGACATTCTTATCTCTCTCCCTCTCCTCAGGCTTCCCTATTCTCTAAGACACAGCAATATTGAAATTAGACCAATTAGTAACCGTAGCTGTTCAAATGAAAGGAAGAATCAATCGGTGTGGCAAACTTCATTGTCGTTTTATTTTTTGAACTTGCCACCCCAGTCCTCAGCAACCACCACTCTGATCAGTCAGTGGCTATCAACATTGAAGAAGACCCTTTACTAGCAAAAAGATTATGATTCTCAGAAGGATCAGATAATGGTCAGCAATTTTTTTATTAATAAAGTGTTTTTTAGTTAAGATATATACATATATTTAGACATGATGCTATTGCACATGTAATAGACTGATGTATAGTGTAAAGACAACTTTTATATTCACCGTGGAGCCAAATAATTCATGTGGCTCACTTTATTGCAGTAGTCTGGAGCCAAACCTGCAATATCTCTGCGATATGCCTGCGTATGAATTGAAGACAACCTTGACGTACGGATGGAGAATGTTTTGCTGTAAAAGAGGGAACAAGGCTTTCACAAGTAATATTCAACAATTGACCATATCTTTACCACTACACAGTTAACTGAAGGATTAAGAGACTGTAAGATCCCATGGTGCTTATTATTTGTTGATTAGCAAAAGAAAAAATTGATTTAAGGAACCACACTTTGCCTTATACTCTTTTACAACAAAGTATCTCTCAATTAAGATCATTTGAGATTCCTTGGAAGGTGTAACAACCAAAAACTCCACGTTCAATGACCATCTGATAATAGATGAGGCATAAAATAGGGAGATGTATGCTTATCAACGGTATTTGCCTCTGTAATGTATGGAATCTATAACAGATGAAGTCAAAGAGAGAAGAGCCTGTTCATGGATGATATTATGTGGATTGCATCAAGACCTAGAATGGTATAGAGCCTCCCAGAAGACATTTGTAATCACTTAAAGAACTTTAGCCTACCCAGCCACACAGGAAAGACCAAGTGAATGAAGAGAGTCAATTGCCCAGATTTTAACATGTATTTGGATGGATACCCTATAGTCAAGCAGGAGGAGGAAGAAAGTCTGGTTTGTTCTCAGGAAATTACAAAGCTCTTTCACTGACCACAAGTTCCCCTGAAAGCAAAGTCTTATCTTTCTAACACAAATATTTTATCACTCTGCTGTATGGCAGCAAGACATGGAGCATCACTGTCTCTAAAAATCTAAAGATGAGTATGACACAGAAGGCAATGTAAAAGTATATGGTGGGTGTAAGTGGGCTGCAACAGATAACCAATGGGGAACTCCATAGAAGGACAGGAGTAAGAGGCATCGTCAAGGAATCATACGATGGGAAGAGAAAATGGGCTGGTTGTGTGGCAATAGCAAGGGATGACAGACAGTGTTCCATTGAACACTTGTGCTATTGGAAGAAAGTAAAGAAGGCTTCTAGGCCATTGGGTGGACTTTTCATGGTGAACTTTTGGAAAAACATTGAGTTTTGGAAGAACAGGATATCATGCATGGATGGGGTACCATCTACATCATTGGAGGAGACTCACCAAATCAATGAGATCACAGATCCATTTGAGAGAAAAGGAACTTCCAATGTGGAAAGTCCATTTACTGATGCAGATTGGTACCTTCTCTGAAATTTATATTCTTAAAGAGTTAACTAGGGCCCAGAGAAATTAAGCAACTTCCCCCAGGAACATCTAACCATTATTCAAGTTCAGAGGTAGGATCTGAACTAGAATCTTCTTGACTCTGAGACTGGTTCTCCAACTTTATAACAAGCGACCTCAAAACTCTACACACATCAAATGTTATTATTCTTGCACAAGTGAAGCCTTTCAATTATTTATAAATTAATTATTTATAATTAATTTGAATTTAGATATTTAGAAAAATATTAGAATTTAATTATTTAGGAAGTTTTGTAGAATTTTTGTAGTTCTTTAACATGGTCTTGCCAGAACTAAAAGAACAATTTACATGACAACATTATAGAGAAAAATAATTTTGAAAGACTTTAGCAGTCTCATCAAAGCAATGATAAGCTACGAGTCTAGAAAACCGAAAATGAAACCCACCACTCATCTCCTGTTAGAGAGATGATGGATTTATATTGCAGAATGAGACATACATTTTTGGACACAGACAATGTGGTCATTTGTTTTGTGGCACTCTGCCTATTTGTTATGAGATTTTTAGGTCTCCTTTTTTAATTATTTGAGTGAGGCGATAGGAGAAAGACATAATAAATGCTTGTAAAAATTAATTTAAAAAAAAATATGGTCCTGACAGGGAGAGAAGACAGGGATATCACTCTTCCCAGGGTAGGCATGGAGAAGGAAGCAAAAATTACAATGAGTCAGTAACAAAGATGCAGGTAATTTCTAAAATTCTTGACTCTCCCACCTTCTCCCTGTGTGATAAAACTAGACACTACCTCCTGAAAACACAAAAGCATTTTCTCTCCAAGAGATCTAAAGTATTGTTACCATGAAAAGATAATGAGTGATTGTTAGCCTTTATCTTGTGGCTGTGATGGGAAAAGACTTACTATGAGGATGGAGAGAAGGGTGCCCTCTTTTTTCCTGGAGCTACACCCCTCCAGGTGCCTGGCAGCTTTTCCTTGCTATTCATCCCACCTATAATTAACACCCAGCTGCCTGGTTGCAGCTGCTCTGATGGGGATCAGATGTTAAATAGCAGCAAGTCCTTGGTGAGAGAGCTAAAAAATAAAGCAGGTGGAAGACCTTTGGGGAGAGGGGCTGCTGGAGGCAAGCTTTCCTGAACTGGAGAGCTGCATAATTTGCAAGCCCTGAGTGTCAAAGGAGAAATAGTCAGCCGATCTGAGAGAAGAATGACTGATTATCAGTCTCAATTTAAAGAGGTGAGATCTCTTTCAAATTCTGATCAATGCAGTAAACCATGAGTCTAGAGGACTGGAAAGGAAACATTTCTTGCCAGAGAGGTGATAGACTTAGAAGAGTGCAGGATAAGATATACATTTTGGGACATAGCCAATGTGGGAATTTGTTTTGCTGAACTATGCATTCTTATTATGAGGGTTTTATTTATTCATTTTTATAGCTCAGTTGGTGGAAGGCGATGGGAGGGAGAGATAAATGCTCATAAAAATAAATATTCTTAAAGTGAGATCTTGTACCTCTTAGTTTTTGATTAGTCAATCCAAATCACTAATGAATAAGGGTTCAGTTGTTAGCTGTGCAACTTATATGTCTGTGGCCAAGTTATTTCCCCTTATTGGGGAATTTTCTCATCTGTACGATGAAAGGGTTGGTCTTGATCCAAGGTCTTGATCAAAAGTGTAAAACTCAAATAGAAATGGGAGCAATTATACTGGATCCCTGTGAACCGTATATTGACTTAGGAAACCTCATGTTCATATATTTATTTATTTTTATTAATACATCACTACATTAAAATCAGATAGGAACTGCTTAATCTGGTTTGGGCCACACTCAGGAATGTTGCAAACCAATACTCCCTGGGGCTGCATATTTGATTTCTCTGGTCAAGATGACTAAGGTCCCTTCATTAGATGCTATGAGCCTATGAGGCTGTGAGAATATAAAGATCTTAAGGATGGTGGAAGTTCGGATCAAAAAGAGACTGACAAAAGCTTACACTTGTATCTTTGGACATCGCCTTCTTCCCCAACCTACACACACATACTTCTGTTTTTCTTTCCTTTCTTATTTATCCTTCAGGCTTATCATTGCAGTCACTGTCATGGCAGCTGCTTTTATCGAGATAAATCAATGCTGAAGCAAGATTTGGAAAACTAAATTGCACCCCCATCTCCACTGATAACTTGAAGTGAACTAGCATGAGGCAAACAAGGGTTTTACCCAGGCTAACATCTAGGGTAATTGACTTCCTGGTGGGATATGAACTTTTTCTCTGCAGCAATTACCAATCCCAGCACCTTGCCAAATGGTCCTCTGACTATGTATCCCTGGATATCACCCCATTCCAGGTCTCGTGACCCACCCCCTCTTCTAGAGCCGTATTTCCCTAAAACACCTGTGGGGGTGAAAGTTCTACTCTCTGGGAGACAAAGTACTCCATCTCTTCGTGAAACTGCACCTATGGTGGGACTATTCTCTGTGCCACCCCTCTCTGAAATCAAGTGAATTTGCCCCAGACACAGTTACAACTATGCATGGCTTTGCTGACTGGCAATGTGACCATGGGGAGCTTACTCAGTGTTTTAGTTTAAAAAATACCTACCACCTGCCGCACAGGAATGTAGGAAGCACTAATTAAGGTCTGCTTGCCAAGAAGGCAGATTTCTTTGAATGAGAACTACCCAGAATAAAGCGATATTGCTGACAAAGTTGAAGATTAGTTTAACCACTGGACTAATGAAGCCCTTCTGTGGGCTTTCAACCTGAAACAAATTTATGTAAATGTAGATACAACATTGTGGAATAGAATATTTAACTGGACTAGGAATCAGGAGAGATGAGTCCCACTCATGGCTTGGTCACTAACTGCCCATGCAACATTGGACATCATGGTAGGAGCAACATTTATTAAGATCCCCACTATGTAAGCTAGGCTAGTTTTGCAATATCTACTCAGACTGGAAGATTCCTGCCATGTAGGCTAGGCTAGTTCCCCACTCCCCCCAAAAAGAACAACGAACCTGTCCTCAAGAGCTCATGTGCAACTGTCTTACTAGAGGCAGCTAGGTGGCTGATAAAGGGCTGAACCTGCAGTTAAGAAGATCTGAGTTCAACTCCAGCCTTAGATACTTCCTAGTTGTGTGATCCTGGGCAAATCACTTAACCTCTGTCCACTTTAGTTTCCTCATTTGTAAAATGGTAATAATAATAATAGCATCTACCTGGCAGGGTTGTTGTGAGGATAAAATGAGGTATTTGTGAAGAGCTTACCACAGTGCCTGGCACAGAGTAGGTATTTGATAAATACTACTTCCTTCCTTCCTTCCTTTTTTCTCTTTTCTCCTCCTATGGTAAGTAAACAGCATGGAGAATGAGAGAGACCAGATTCCATACTGGGGATAGTGGTGGTGAAACATTGGAAAGATGTACTGGACTCTAGTCATTGAGGGTTGAGGTAGAGATTAAAATGGTTTGAGAAGTGAAATGAAATTCATGACCGAGCGAATGGTCCAGAGAACTAAAGTTTTAACTGTTAACATAAGCTTCTGGGTTGTCTAAGTGTAGAAGCCTAACTCAGGATGAGTGAGGACTTCTAAGACTTCATGGTGCTGGGTATCACGTATGCTCCAATGTACTCTAGCCCCAGCCCGGCTACTTCTCCTTGTGGAGTGCTGTGTCTGCTGAACCAGAGGTGGAGAACCTGCAGCCTTGAGACCACATATGTCCCTCTAGGTCCTCGATTGCGGCTCTTTGACGGAATCCAATCTTCATAGAAAAAATCCTTTTATTAAGAGGATGAATCTGAACCAATCTAAACCAATACCATTTCCTTGATGAATTTGCTTTCCATGCTATTGTTAAGTAAACTTCTTTTTTGGTTAAAAGTTAGCTGTTCCATGAGTGTCTCATTTCATTATAATTCCAAGTCAAAACCAGCACACTGGAGTGAATCAGGCCTAGCCCCAAACAAAAAAAAAAAGTCCCTTAACTTTTCTGAGCCTCAGTTTTTTCATCTGAGCCTGACAGATATCCTGTGCAGTCCTTTAATAGCAAAAGTTCTTAACCTAGGGTCCATGAACCTGTTTTAAAAAAAATATTTTTATAATTGTATCTCTACGTAACTGGTTTATTTTATGCATTTGAAAACATTTTTCTGAGAAGTGGTCTTCTCAGGATTCACCAGATGGCCAAAGGGGGTTGACAATGTACAAAAAAAAAAAAGTTAAAAGGATGCTTGTTTGATGGGAACCCATTTTCCTTGGGCCTGCAACAGGACTTGGGACAAATGATTATCAACCCACTCAGCACCATCACCTTTCAGCCTCTGTAAAACCAGGGATTGAAGCTAGATAATTTAGAAGGTCCCTGCCTATCCTGAACAGTCTATGATTAGCTGTTTCCTGGGAATGAGTCAGGGTTGAGTGATATCATTACAAAGAAGAGATATGCGTGGGATCAGTCAAGGAGGGATGTAAAATGCCAAAATGGTCAAGAAATGCTGTCAGGAAAGTGTGGGAGGGTATATTTTAGAGGAAGGTAGCTAAGAGAAAGTGAATAAGCAGTAGGTATTTACAGAGAGGGGTAAGGACAGAAGGAGGATTTGATGAAAGGGTGACCCAGGTAAGAAAAATTTGTTGATGTAGGGAGAGAAAGATGAAGGCAACATATGGCATGCGGGGGCACATGGGAGGGTCTGAAATCATGAGGTGGAGAATATTTCTATTTTTTGGCCACCACTCTTTCATGATCATAAGCAAGTAAGGAACTTACTTGTCCTGTGCCTGTTTCAATCCATTAGATCTGTGAATATCTTCCTAGAGTGACAATGAAGTTAAGAAAATACAAAGAGCACATACCAAAAAATACTTCCCAGGAAATATAAGGCATTGTGAGTACACTGTTGGACAAAGCATACATAGAGGGGTTAGCAATGCCATAATAGGGCTAATATTCTGCTAAAAATACTGAAATCCTTTACTTGAAATCCCTTCATTCCTAGGTCTTTTTGGAATGACCTAGGTTACAAAGAGAGTCAAGTCAACAAGCATTTATTAAGAATCCACTATGTGCCAGGCACTGAGCCAAGGTCTGGGGATACTAAGAAAGGCAAAAACAGTTCCTGCCTCCAAGGAGTTCTCATTCTAATGAGGTACATTATCTCTTCTTATGTGGCTGATATAGTTAATTTGCTAACACTAAAGCAGCTGTCTTGACTGAAAAGACACATTGATAAGAAAGATCTGAATAAATGTAGCCCTGGATTTATCTAGGTGGTGTTTTCCAGTGACTGCTATTAGTGGGAAATTTCCACTGTCGTGTTTTTTCAACCTTTTCCCTCAGGAGTCTTAACTTAACATATTGGTTAGCAGGGTTGAGGGAGAAGGATATAGACTTAGGAAGAGAGAAGGAGACAATACCTCCTTGTGACCAAAGAGCTCATAGAATCACAGATTTAGAGATGGAAGAGATATCTGAGGCCATAGTCTAGACCAGAGGTAGGGAACTTGTAGCCTCAAGGCCACATGTGGCCCTCTAGGTCCTCAAGTGCAGTCCTTTGACTGAGTCCAAGCTTTACAGAACAAATCCTTTTACTGAGGGAATTTGTTTTGTGAAGTTCCCCACCCCTGGTCTAGTTCAACAGTCTCATTTTACAGATTGTGAAAACTAAGGCCCAGAGAGGATCAGTGAGTTATTGAAAGTCACGAAAGTGCCTTTGACAAAGCCAGGATTTGAACTGAGATGCTCTGACTACAAACTGTATCCCATATAGTTGTGATGAGATAGTATACCCATGTACCCAAAAGGAAGTGTGAAGAAGAGGAATCTCATTATTGCCCTATGGTGTCAGAATGATCAGGACATTATGAAATCACAGAGCATGGAACCATTATGTTTTGCAACCATCTAAGGATTTGCTTATTCTTGGGAATCTTAGTTATAACTGAGTTTTTTCCTACTGAGATCTTTGATCATTTCAGTCTTTTTTCTTTATATTCCCCTACTGTTCACTTTCTGACTCCTTCCCCTTTGACGGCAGTTTCCCTAGGAGTTAGACCTCAAAACTGTTTCAGTTTCCTCCCATGATGGACAATTCATGTTTCATCAATTTTAGCCTCTGCCCCATGTGACTTTTGGGTGGACAGACCTGACTAGATACTGGGCTTTTTCAGTCTTAGTGTCAGATAGCCACACCCACACGTCCTGCCTCACTTCCCTTTATTCCTCAGTTCTCTGAACTCTGTTGCAGCACAGAGCCCTCCCAAACTACTTTGCCAGTCAGGATATGCTTCTGCCTTTTGGTTTCCTTGGCACTGGGAGTAGGGTATGTGTGTATGCATGTGAGAGTTGAGTTCTGTTGCGGAACCCCGTTTCCTCTCTTGTTGTGGGTCAGCTAGTTCAATTCTATCCAAGGTGGTTGGCAGTATTAGGGACAATTTCTCTTGGCTAGTCATCAAATGGTTACCTCATGAAGGTTCTTGGTGTGCTAGACCATGGAGATAGCTTTATTTTTTGTGCATAATTCCTTTTCTGGAGAAGTTTGAGAGACAGTGAGGATCAGAGAAAACGTCGTCTTGTTGATCACATTAAGGACTTGTAGAATAATAAACAGCATACCCTAAAACCTGCCACCAAGCTGTCAAAATCACTCATGTGCGTGATTATCCCATTTCCCTTTTCATATTCTGTAAGCAGCGTGATGAAAGAGATTAGACTACAACCTAAGTGTGGAGGATTGGGGAAATTCAAGACTCCAGACATTGGGGGTTGAATCAGAGAAGAGGGTTTGGGAATTGAAATGAAATTGATGGTTCTGAGTTCTATTATATGTTGTTTTATTCTTCTCAAGATTGCCAAGTTTTCCTTGATAATTGAGTATCTTAATTAAACTATTTTTCTTTAATTAAATGGGATATCTAATAATTTGCTAAATAGCTGGATCCAAGAAGAGGGATTTTCCTATGGGATAGGGGACTGAGCCAATGTACTTTGAATCCAGGACCAAGTAGAGTTTCAGTGGGTAATAGGAAAAAAGTGGCATTGCCTTTAACCTACTTAGAATCAATTTGTAGGACAGTAGGATCATAGATTTAAAGATAGAAAGAATCTTCAAGGTCATGTGATCCAACTTTTTAATTTTGTAGTTGAAGGAAACTGAAGACCAGAAAGGTTAAGCAACTTGCCCAAAGTCACATGAGTACTAAGCGGCAGAACCAAGTTTTAAACCCAAGTTCTGCCACTCTAAAGCTAACATGTTTTCCACAAACCATGCTATTAAACTATATAAAAGAACGAAGTTTTTGCTGCTAAATTTTTATTACATCTCTATAATTAAAAGTTATATTCTTTATCTGAAGAGTTATTGCTTCTATCATATTTTTGTAAAACTAGGATTTGGCTGTTGACTGCTATTTTACTCACAGTTCCAACTTCTAGTAAAATGTAATTAATGGAAGCAACAGTTTGATTAAATGGCACTTAAGAGCTCCTCCCTATGGCCTTTTACAGAAATATATGCCTCATATGATCATGTTTAACTTACAAGTCCCCACTTGCTGTTAAGAATTAAGACTGTTTTTGAAGTATTCTTGTCTTTGCAAAAAGAAAAGAATTGGCATTTGATATAGATAAAATCATTTGAGGCTGGAGCAAATGTTTTATTGTGGTTATTTATTCTAGATGGGCAGTGGATGTTATTGGCATGGTCATTTGAAGCTGCTGATGTCCTGCTGAGCCAGAGTTTTGTAATTGACCTACAAGATGACACAATTTTCTCATCTTTTAGTTTTTCTTCTCATTCCTTCCCAGGGAAGAGGTAAATTGATGAGTTACTTGAATGTCCTTTTGGTAGAATTCAGGGACAAGGATGAAATTCAGGCATTTCTTCTGGAAATTTAAATCAAACTTTTAGCATCACCAATGCTGTCAAGGTGATTTCTATTCTTTGGGAGGCCATGATAGCATGGCCCAGTCATGTATCCATGACTGGTTGATTTCTTTCCTTACATTCTCATTCATCCTTTGTCCCCAGGATCTGTAATTGGTCAGCACTATCACTACCCTGGGCTCAGGGGGTGGGGGGGCACTCTGATAAAATCTCTATATTGACTTAAATCAGAAACCCTCTACTCTTTCTCCCTGACAAACTTGAACTAAAAAAGGATAATTTTCCTAAGAAACTAGGGTAAAATGATTTTTTAAAAAATTAGAATAAGAAGAAAGATTCATAATTATCAAAGAGGCACAAGCAAGTAAAGTTTATTGAGCACAGATTTTTGATTGGTCTTAATACAAACAAAAGAATTTTTAGAAAACAAATTTTTAGAATACAAATATAAAGATGAAAGGGACCTTAGATATTATCTAGTTCCACATGCTCATTTTACAGATGAAGAAACTGTGTCCCAGCTACTGTCAGAGACAGAATTCAAACCCAGATTTTCCTGACTCCAAATCCAGTACATCATCTAGATAACTTTGAAGTTGCTTCACTTTCAGTCCTAGCATAAGCCCCAAATCCCTCCCAGAATCTGTTTGCTCACCTTATTTCCAAGTGTGGTCCCTCAAGGTAATTTCTTCCTTGAGCCATATTTCTATTCTATAGCTTCCCTTGCCCTTGTGGGCATTTTCCTTCCCCCCACCCCTTCCTTCCTACCTCTATCTCCGGAGCTTTAGGCTATCTTTCATTGACATCAAATTTCCCTTTTTTGTCCCTTCTGGAAGATTTTAACTTAAAGATCCTGAACACATATATAAAAGGGGAATAAATTCATAAGTCATGTCAGTAATGGTAAACAATTATAGAACATACCTGTAAATTTTGCCAGGACTTAGGGTTGATGAAAATGCTAGGTTGCTTGACCATCTAACTGCTACTGTCCCATTTCCCTTATTAATTTTCATCCCTGTTTGTTTTGCTGTTGCTGTTATTCCGAACTTAACAAATACAAAATAAAATGAGTATTTCTATGTACAAAGTAAAGCAGAAAAAGAAGACTGTAGACAAAACTGGGTTTCTATTACATACAGCTTGCTTTTCCTCTTAAGCATAGGATAAATTTGACATGTAGCTTTCAAAGTTATTTTGCTTGTCTGTGTTCTTTGTGGACTTCCTTCTGTTCTCTCCTGCATAGTCTTTAAAAATACTTCAATAACTGTCTTTTCTTTCTTTTCTTTTTCTTTTTGGCAACTCTATTGCCAGCACCCTCCTCCTTCAACTTCCCCATCCCACTCATTTAAAATAACTCTAGACAGTATAAAATACCTTGGAGTATACCTGCCAAAACAAACACAGGAACTATATGAACAAAATTATTTTTAAAATTAATATAAATAAATATTGATAATAATATAAATAATATTAAAATTAATTTAAAATTAAAATATTAAAATAATATAAGTAAATATTATCAAATAAAATTAGATTTAAATAATTGGAGAAATATTAATTGTTCATGGGTAGGCAGGGCCAATATAATAAAAATGACAATTTTACCTAACTTAATCTATATATTCAATGCCATCACAATTAAATTAGCAAAAAAAAAATTTACTAAGGTAGAAAATATAATAACACAAGTCACTTGGAAGAACAAAAGGTCAAGAATATCAAAGGAACTAATATAAATAGGTAAAGGAAGGAGGTTTAGCTGCACCAGATCTTAACTATATTATATGGCAGTAATTATCAAAACTATCTGGTACTGGCTAAGAAATAGAAAGGTAGATCAGTGAAATAGAGTAGACATACAATCTCCAACAGAAAATGACAATAGTAACCTTGTGTTTGACAAGTGTAATGACTTACTTTTGGGAATAAGAATTCAATTATTTGGGGAAAATTATTGGAAAAGCTGGAAAGTAGTCTAGCAGAAATTGGGCATAGATGAATCTCTTACACCATTTACCAAGATAAGGTCAAAGTGGATACATAGCCTAGATATAAAGGGAGATATTACAAGAAAATTTGAAGAACATGGAACACATTATCAGACTTATGGATAAGTGAACAATTTGTGAATAAACAAGAGTTAGAGAGCATTGTGAGGTGTAAAATGGGTAATTTCAATTATATTAAATTAAAATAGTTTTATACAAATAAAACCAAAATAGCCAATTTCAGAAGGAAAGTAGAAAATTGGGAGAAAATTTATGAAGTTTCTCAGCTAAGTCTCATATCTCAAATATATAAAAAGCTTTGTTAGATCTGTAAGAATACAAGTCATTCCCCAATTAATAAATGGTCAAAGGATATAAACAGGCAGTTTTCTGATGAAGTAATCAAAACAATTTATAGTCATATGAAAAAATGCTCTGGATCATTATTAATTAGAGAAACACAAATTAAAACAATCTTGAGATATCATTTTACACATATCAGATTGGCTAAAATGATTGAAGGGAAAGCGACAAATATTGGAGGCAATGTGGAAAAATTGGGACACTAATTCACTGTTGGTGGAACTGTGAATTGGTCCAACCATTTTGGAGAGTAATTTGGAATTATGCCCAAAGACTTTTAAAACTGTCTATACCCTTTGACCCACTATTAAGTCTGTTTTCCAAGATGACAAAGAAAAGAATCTACATTTTCTAAAATATTTATAGCAGCTCTCTTTATAGTGGCAAATAACTTGAAATGGAGAGGATGCCCATGAATTGGGGAATGGCTAAACAAGTTGTGGTATATGATTGTGATGGAATACTACTATACTATAAGAAATGATGAGCAGGTTAAGTTTAGGAAAACATGGAAAGTCTTGTATGAAATAATGAAGAGCAAAACAAGCAGAACCAAGAGAACGTTGTATACAGTGAGAGCAATATTGGGGTTTGGGGGGGGGCTAGGCAATGGGGTTAAGTGACTTGCCCAGGGTCACACAGCTAGTGTTATGTGTCTGAGGCTAGATTTGAACTCAGGTCCTCCTGAACCCAGGGCCAGTACTCTATCTACTGCACCACCTAGCTGCCCCAAGAGCAATATTGTTTTAAGAACAACTTTCAGCAACCAAGTCATTTTGACTATTATAAATACCCAAATTAGCTAGAAAGGACTTATGAAGGAAGATGCTATCTGCATCCAGAGAAAGAACTGATAAATAGAAGTATGTATAATTTGGATTTACATATGTGTGTGTGTATACACACATACATATATACATACATGTATACACACACATATTTGGGTCTAGTGGTAGTCATTTCAAGAGGGGGTGGGGAGAGGGGGGAAAAAATGTTGCATGATAACTTTATTATATATTTAAAAAGATGGGGCAGCTAGGTGGCTCAGTGGATAGAGCACTGGCCCTGAAATCAGGAGGACCTGAGTTCAAATTCGGCCTCAGACCAAACACTTGACACTTACTGGCTGTATGACCCTGGGCAAGTCACTTAACCCCAACTGCCTAAGCAAAAAAATAAATAAATAAAAATTAAAAAATAAAATAAAAGGAAAAGCAAGTTGTACATAATAAATTTACAGTTTCACATGTAGTCCTCTTTTTTTTCTATTCTACTTTGTAATGGAAATGCTTGTTTTATTTCTCAAGTAAAGAATAATTTTTTTTAAAAAAAAAGATGCAGGAGCTCTAATCAACACAATGACCAACTGTAAGTCCAAAGGACCTATAATGAAACAAGCTAACTACCTTCAAATAGGTGATAAACTCAGAATGCAGACTTAAGTTTCTGATTTTGGTTTGGGGAACATGTTCAATACCAGAATTTGTTTTGCTTGAATACATATATTTGTAAAGGGTTTTGTTTTTCTTGCTTTCTGAATGGGGAGCAGAAGGAGGTCAAAGGAGAGATTTTGCACCTGAAAAATAAATAAAATTAAATTGGAAAAAATAAGGAAACAGCTGCTTAAGCTGCCTGAGACAAGGAACGAAATTAGCTCTGCTCCTTAACTTCACCCTCTTCTAAAGGGAGGGGTGACCAGGAACTGGTAGCTTAGACGGTTAACAGAGTGCAACTCTCTGGCCAGGGATAGAAAAGGAAGGTGTCAGCGGCTGTGTGTGTGTGTGAGGTTGATTAGCCCACTCTACAACTAGTTGCTTCAACTGTTGCCATTCCTAGCACACACTTTCTGATACCCAAAGCACCTACCTACAGAAGTCCCATTGTACAGGGGACCAAAGTGTGGGGAGAGGAGTACTCTATGCCAACGTGTACCTCCCTACACCTCCACATGGTACTGAAAGATGGAAGGTCTGCCTCCATTTTCTTCCCAGAAGTCTCTTTCACAAAAACAAATTCCCTCATCATCAACCTGGTGAATTCTGAAATAGAAACTGCTTAGTTGCTTCCTGACTCTCATGTCTCTATAGCAACACTTGCAAAGCGGGATCTGCATCCACTTAGAAAGCACAATGGCATTCCTTGATTTCCACTTTAATGTCATTCTTCCTTTTGGGAAACGTGGTTGTTTTCTCAGTCCCCAAACAAATATTTCAGAAAAGTTTCCTTTGAGGACATTAACAGCAACCGTTCTATAACTTATGTCTTGGAGACTTATCTGGGGCACTGCTAAGCAAGTTCATTAGAGTGGGGTTAAGTCAAGTCAACGAGCATTTATTAAGCTCCTACTATGTGCCAGCCACTGCGTCCAGTACTAGAGATACAAAGGCAAAACAACAACAACCACCACCACCATCATCAACACCATCCCAATTTCAGGGAAATCCAAGTCTAATGGGGAGGCAAGATGTAAACAACTTTGTACACACAAGATACGTACAGGATAAATTGGAGATAATCTCAGAAGGAATACACTGAGATTAGCAAGAATTAGGAGAGGCTTCTTAGAGCAGATGGGACTTTATCTGAGGTTTAAAGGAAGCCAGGGAAGTCAGGAGGTAGAAATGAGGGGAGGGAGAGGGAGAGGGAGAGGGGGAGAGAGAGAGAGAGGGAGAGAGAGAAAGAGAGAGAGAGAGAGAGAGAGAGAGAGAGAGAGAGAGAGAGAGAATTAGAGAGAGAGAGAGTTAGAGAGTTAGTTAGTTACAGGCATGGGAGAAAGTTTATGTAAATAGCCAGAGTTCAGCAAAGGAGAGTCTGAGTGTGATGAATAGCAAGGAAGCTGGTGTCCCTGAATTGTTGAGTATATGAACGAGAACAAGGGTGTCCCTTCCCTTGGTGGTACTCCCACCAAAGATGCAGGGACTGCACAATATTTATGCTTGGAGAATTATATATTTCTAAGTTTATATAATTTGACTTCTGGTATTGGACTTTTTAGATTTGGGGTTTTTTAGCTATCCAATTAAAGTTAATATAAAATGTTAACACGTTGAAATGTAGAGTCCTCTACTTGATGGAATTTAAGAAGCTCTTTAGCCACTATTAGATTGTGTGCCCCATGACCCCCTTCTTTTAAGCATAATATCCTGGCAAAAGAAAGAAATCATGATATTACCCAAGTGAGGCTAATCCTGTCACCAAAACACATTTGGTAGAGAGCAAATGAGAAGCATGAGTAGTTTCTAAGAGGAATGAATCATTGAAATATTGGCTCCATTGGTAAACACCATCTCAAATAGAAAATGCAGCCAACCCCATGAAAGACAGAAATCGGGACACATCCCTAGACCAAAAAAAAAAGTTAAATTAACAAAGTAATTAAATAAACAAAATAAATAATTGATTAATATATAGTTAAGTAAATAATTAGAGGGGTAAATAAATGAATGAGTAAATATACAGATGAATGAATAAAGAAGTGAATAAAAATAGTGAGTGAATAAATGAAAAAATGGATGAATGAGTAGGTAAATAAAATAAATGGATAAGTTTGGTGTTAATAAAGTATTTTTCAATATAAAATAGTTAAAGAGAAATGGAAGACAACTTACATTTATGTAATGCTTTATGTTTTGAAAAGTATTTTCAGGAATAGTCTCATTCAAATTTCATTGTGAAGTAGGCAAGCACTACAGGTCTCATTATTCCCTTTCTTTAGAGGAGGGTACTGAGAATCAGAGAGCTTGTAGTTTCTCTATGATCACTTTAGTGTCAGTGGCTATATGTCAACCCAATTTGAAATGTCCTAGTTTTAAGTCTAGAATTCTGTAATTGAGCCCTCAGATACATATGACAATAAGTGCTATAGGAATGTTTGAAGAGAGACATCACAATGGGATAGTGGTTGGAAAGGGTTGCCTAGAAAAGATCGTCCTCAAGCTTAGTCCTTCAATATGGGTATGCCTTGGATAGGTGGAAAGGACTAGAGGAATGCTCTGGGAAGAGGCAGAAGTATGAACAAAGGAAAATAAGGAAGAATGATAGTGTATGCTAATGAGAAAACCAGCATGATGAGAGTAGCTAGTTAATGTTGAGAAATGGTGAAAGGTGAGGTTGGTTGGACCAGCTGGGGCTAGAATGAAGGTAGGAGTCACTGATATCAGGCTGATGGATTTGAACTTTCTTTTACAGCAGGGAGCCTTTGAGAAGGAGAATGTTATTGTCAACTAGAACCAGCTTTTACTGTGTGAAGAGCTGGAGGAAATATGATAATAAATGATATGATCAGTGCCATCCTGGAGCTTAAAATCTATTAAGGGAAATACAGTAATACACAAACTGATGATCTGAATTTTTATTGTGAGTAACATAGATTACAGAGAGAGTGAGAGGCCAGATTAAAAGGAGATGGGTAAAATTGAATGGGTGGGGGGAGCTTGGGAAAGCCAGGACTAGTAGGAGAACTAAAAGGTAGTTATAGGGAGGGGACTAGGCTTATGGATTACCTGAAAGCCCAAAGGAAAAAATGAGGGCAGGGGCCAGCTGAGTGGTCCAAATCTGAGCGCCAAAGCACACACAGCTTACCACAATAATAAAAAAAAAACCTCATATTTCTCTAGTGTTCTAATATTTACAAAGTATTTTCTTCACAACAATCTAGTGAGACAGGAAGCACCATTCTATGGATAAGGGGAAAGGAAGAGAAGGAAATAAGTATTTATATAGTGCCTACCACATGCCAAGCACTATGCTAAGGGTTTCTATGCAAATATTATCTCCTTTTATCCTTTTAACAATTCTGTGAAATAAGCACTATTATTTTATCCCCATTTTCCAGCTGAAGCAATGGGAGCAAACAGAGGTTAAGTAACTTGCTCAGGGTCTCAGGTTGGATCTGAACTCAGGTCTTCTGGATTCCACATCCACTGTTCTATCCACTATACCACAAATTGCCTTCCTGAATGAGAAAAATGAGACTCAGAGAGGTTAAGTGATTTATCCAGAGTCACACAGCAAGTTTCAGAGCCAGAATTCCAAGCTAGATCTTTCTTGATCTCAAGTTGTACATTTTTTAAAATACATGTGTATGTGTATAATTTATTTTCTTTTCAATTCATGGAACAAAACCAGGATTTCTACAACTCAGTACAATAAAAAAGATGATTGCACATGAAAGTGCAAATCTGCCATGTATAACTTGCTGTTCCCTCCAAATATACAAAAAGTTATCTTGTAAATTTCTTTTTTCCTTTTTTTTCTTGTCACCCTGCCATACATGTGTATATATATTTATTCATACATACATACACATATGCATATATATCTGTCTTTCTGACCATAAGATTGAAATATATTAGTGAAGAAATTGGAGGACAGAGAGTATGCAGAACAAGGCATTTACTATCATAACTTTAAAACTGAAAGGAATCTCTGAGTCAGTCTAGTCTGATTTCCCCATTTGATAGGGAACTGATGCTTAGAGAGGTGAAGAGACTTTTTCCAAGGTCTTACAGAGAGTAAAGAGTGGAGCCAGGATTTTGAATGGATTAAATTTTAGAATTTGATTTACTCTTTATCTATTTTGTTTTCCTGTGTGCAACTTATTTACTCCCAGGAGAAGTTATGCTATTTGAGGTCAAGGACTGTTTTTCTTCTTGGGGAGAGGAGGAGGGAGCTGTGTTTTTTTTTTTACTTTTTTTTTTATCCCTAGTGCACAGTTCCCTGAACACTGTAGATGCTGAATAAAAGCTTATAAAAGATGAGAAATGCACCTCCTCTTCACTGGGGAGGTCAAGTACTATTAATATGGAAGGAACAATACATAATAGACCCAGGCTTTAAATCCAGTCCAATCATCCATTTTAATCACCTTGCCATCTGCCCTCCCCCTACTTCTACTCCTCACCTGGAACAACACCTTCAGAGAGATTCTCCAGAAAAAAATCCACATAGCCTCTGGAGGAGTTAATCCACTTAGATCTGAAACCACCATGCTGGGCTGAGTTGAGTTTGTAGAACACAAACTCAACTAGCCCATTTTATCGAGACATCCCCAATTGCTAGACCAGATCACATTTCACATCCTTTCTCTGTCCTGACCCACCTTCCTTTACACTTCTTAGTCTGGACGAGAGTAAATGAGTCAATACTATCATTGATAGTCCAGGATCAAATACAACATCTTGTGTTTGGAATCCAAGGCCTTTCATAACCTGGCCCCCTCCTATCTTTCCAACCTTTTTACACCTTGTTCCTCCACCCAACTCTGATCCAGTGATATTGACCTCCTGGCAGCTCCATGAATAAGATGCTCCATCTTGACTCTGGGCAGTTTCTCTGGCTGTCCTCCATGCCCACAATGCTCTCCCTCAGCTTTGCCTACTGATTTCCATGGCTTCCTTTAAATCCCAGCTAAAATCCCATCCTTTACAAGAAATCTTTCCCAATTCCTCTTAATTCTAATGCCTTTCCTCTGTTAATTACTTCCTATTTATCCTGAATATAACTTGTTTGTATATATTGGTTTGCATGTTGTCTCCCCATTAAATTGTAAAGCTCCTTAAGGGCAAGGACTACCTTTTGCCTCTTTTTGTATCCCTAGTGCATAGCGAAGTTCCTGGTACATAGGGCAATTGATATTAATTGATTGGCTGATCCTGGAAAAGTATGTGTCATTTGACTTCTTTATGGATCAACTCATCATCCCTGTGATTCCTGAACAAAATCTTTGCTCTCAGGTCCCCTATATGCCTACTCCTGTTAAAGTGTAAGCTCCTTGAGGGAAGGGACTATCTCACTCATATATTTGTGTTTGCATATTTAACAGAAGCAGAAAAGATTAAGAAGAGGTAGCAAATACACAAAAGAACTAAATGAGATAGAACTCAACATCACTGATAACTATCCTGGAGAATGAAGTCAAGTGAGCCTTAGGAAGCATTGCTAATAGTAAGGCTAGTGGAGGTGAAAGAATTCCAGTTGAGCTATTTAAAACCCTAAAAAATGATGCTGTGAAAGTGATGCACTCAGTATGCCAGCAAATTTGGAAAACTCAACAATGGCCACTGGATTGGAAAAGATCCATTTACATCCCAGTCCTAAAGAAGAGTAGTGCTAAGGAATGTTCAAATTACCAAATAATCACACTCATTTCACACACCAGCAAGGTCATGCTTAAGATTCTGCAAGCTAGGCTTCAGCAATGTGTGAAGTGAGAATTACCAGAAAAGCAGGCTGATTTTCGAAGAGTCAGAGGAACTAGAGACCACATTGCCAACGTTCACTGGATTATGGAGAAAGCAAGGGAGTTCCAGAAAAACATCTACTTCTGCTTCATTGACTACACTAAAGCTTTTGGCTGTGTGGATAACAACCAAATGTAGCAAGTCCTCAAAGAGACGGGAGTACCGGATCATCTTACTTGTCTCCTAAAGAACCTGTATGTGGGCATAAAAACAACAGTTAGAACCAAACATGGAATAACTGATTGGTTTAAGATTAGAAAAGGAGTATGACAAGGCAGTATACTGTCACTTTATCTATTTAATGTAAATGCAGAGTACATCATGTAAAATGCCAGGCTGGATGAATCAAAAGCTGGAATTAAGGTTTCTGGGAAAAAAATATTAACAATCTCAGTTATGCAGGCTACACCAGTCTAATGGCAGAAAGTGAAGAGGAATTAAGAAGCCTCTTGGTAAGGGTGAAAGAGAAAAAGCTGCCTTAAAGCTTAACATAAAAAAACTAAGATCTTGGCAAATGGTCCCTTCACTTCCCAGCAAATACAGGGAGAAGAAATGAAAGAAGTGTCAGAGTTTATATTTTTGGGCTCAAAGATCATTGCAGATGGCAACTGCAGCCATGAAATTTAAAGACACTTGCTCCTTGGAAGGAAAACTATGACAAATCTGGACAGCATACTAAGAAGCAGAGACATCATCTTGCTGACAAAGATCTGTATAGTCAAAGCTATGGTTTTTCCGGTAGCAATGTATGGCTGTGAGAGTTGGACTATAAGGAAAGCTGAGTGCTGCAGACTCTTTGGAATTGTGGTGCTGGAGAAGACTTTTGAGAGTCCCTTAGACAGCAAGGAGATCAAATCAGTCAATACATAAAGAAATTAATTCAAACTATTCACTGGAAGGCCAAATACTGAGGCTGAAGCTTAAATACTTGGTCAAATAACGAGAAGACAGGATATATTGAAAAAGACCCTGATGTTGGGAAAAATTGAAGGCAAAAGAAAAAAAAAAAGAACAGCAGAGAATGAGATGGATGAATGGTATCATAAAAACAACAAACATGAACTTGGACAGACTTTGAAAAATAGTGGAGGATAGAACGGTCTGATGTGCTATGGTCCGTAGGGTCATGAAGAGTCAGATATGACTGAATAACTCAACAACAAAGCATAGCGTATAGTAAGGATTTAATAATTGCTTTTTCATTCTTTCATACGCCATCAAACTCAGTTAATATGATGCTTAGTTCTGTGCAAATGCTTTTTTTTCTGTTTAAAAAAAATAAAGAGTGCCCTCTGGGTGGGGGGAGGTGGTTGTTCAGTTATGTCTGGCTCTACATGACCCCATGGACTTTGTCCATGAGATTTTCTTGGCAAAGATACTGGAGTGGTTTTTACCATTTCCTTCTCCAGTGTGTCCCCATTTTACAGAGGAGGAACTGAGGCAAAAAGGAGTTAAGTGACTTGCCCAGGGTTACACAGCTAGTAAATGTCTGGGGCTGGATTTGAACTCAGATCTTCCTGACTCCAGGTCCAGTGCCCTATCCACTTCATCACCTAGCTGCCCAGGGGGTGGTGGAGGAATATATTTAGAAATGAATGCTGTTTAAAAAAAAACCAACAGAAAATTAAAATTAAAATAGTAGTTGGATAGAATTGAATGAGGTAGATCAAAGACACAGCAAGTACTGAAGTCACCAACCAGGAAATGCATAGAAACCAAAGGGCAAACAATAGAAGAGACAGCAGAGAGTCCTTGTTACTGAAACAACATTCTTCTCTTGCTAGGAAATTTCTTGCTTGCTGGAGACGGGAAATAATCCCAGGGCATGGCCAGCCGTCAATAAAGCAATGACGCAACCTCTCTGATACTCTTACAGGATTACTGCAAGGCTTCATCTGACCACACACAGCCAACCCTGGTAGACGTAATGAAAGTGGTATTTTAAAAAGATTAATCTGCTGGTGGCCGGCCAGAAGAGTTTACAATGCATCCCCAAGTCTCTGCCTGGCCATCAGTCCCAGTCATTAGTGGAATAGCTTGAAACATTTGGAAATCTAAAGCCTAAATAGAGATATTTCACTGCTTAAACTGTTCTATCTGGGGAGGGGGTGGAGATAAAGAGGTGATTTACACTGAGGTAGAAAATAAATATTTTCAACATTTGCTAAGCATATGCCTAGTTCCAATCATTTTCCCAAGCTGTTCTGTCTTTCTAGATTGCCTGCCCCCTGCTTCCCACCTCCCTGAGGGTCTTCCCCTTCCAGATATATAAATATATATTAATATATATATATATATATTAACATATATATTTAGCTAGGTAAAGAGGCCATTCTCTGCCTCATTTCTTATTAAGCCTTAATCACTGAATGGGGGTTGCTTCAGTCAAACTGAGACCTGTTAAGACCTTAGCTTGAAAAGGCCAAGGTCTCCCACTGCACCCAAGGCCATCTCCAGTCATCCTGATCTGTATCTGGCCACTGGACCCAGATGGCTTTGGAGGAGAAAGTGAGGCTGGTGACTTTGCACAGCCTTCCCTCACTTAAATCCAATTCACTTGCATGTCATGGCATCACCTCCCTGATGTCATCATCCCTTTTGAGAATGATGAAGAATTGATGAATAACAACAACAACAAATCTACCCTTATTTCAAGGCTCAACTCCTGCTCCATCTTCTCTAGAAAACTCTCCCTGATTTTCCCAGGTCAGACTGATTTTTCTCTCTTTTTCCCCTTAGTGTCACTCTAACAATGACAACAGCCTTTTTATATAGTACCTACTATGTGCTAGGCATTGTGCTCAGTGCTTCAGAAATATCTCATTTTATCCTCACAACAATACTTAGAGGTAGATATTATTATTCCCATTTTTACAATTGAAGAAACTAAGGAAAACACAAGAAGTGACTTGTTTAAGATCACACAGCTAGCAAGTGTCTGAGGTCAGACCTAACTCAACTTTCCCTATCTCCAAGTCCAGTACTCAGTCAGTCTCACTGCCTGGCATTTAATTGTAAATTGCTTTGTTCTTTCATATATATTCGTTCTTTTCTTCCCAACTGGACTATAAGCACTGCAAGGCAAGTCAACAAGCATTTTTAAAGTGCTTATTATGTGCCAGGTACTGTGTTTAGTGCTGAGGATACAACAACAACAAAAGCAAAAGCATTGCCTGCCCTCAAGGAGCTCACATTCTAATGAAGGATATAATGGGTACAGGGCAGCTTGGTGGTGCCATAGTGGATAGAGTACTGGGCTTGAATTTAGGAAGACTTATCTTCATGAGTTCAAATCCAACCTCAGATACTTACTGCTGTGTGACCCTGGCTAAATCACTTAACCCTGTTTGCCTCAGTTTCCTCATTTGTGCAATGAGCTGGGGAAGGAAATGGAAAATACTCCAGTATCTTTGCCAAGAAAACCCCAAATGGGGTTGGTGCACATGACTGAAAATGACCAAAAAATAACAAATGCGCTGCTGATGAAGTTGTGACCAATTTTGTCTTTACAACACAATCATTTCAGGAAAATAATCTTCCTCCTTGTGACCCCTCCCTTGTGACAAAGGGGCAGCTAGTTGGCACAGTAGATAGAGTGCTGGGACTGGAGTCAGGAAGACTCATCTTCCTGAGTTCAAATCTGGCCTCAGATACTTATTAGCTATGTTTGTCCAACAAAGAGTTGGACACAACTGAAAACTAACATAGAAGAGACATACAGGGTAAGTTAGAGGTAATCTCAGGAAAGCACTGAGGGAGCCTGGAAAAGGCCTCTTGTAGAAGATGAGATTTGAAGTGAATCTTGAAGGAAGCCATGAGGCAGAGATGAGGAAAGAGAGTATTCTCTTTGGCATTCAACCTATTTTATTATATTGACACTGACCTATTTGATTAATAAACATGTTAGTCAGCCAGTGACAAGATAGAGTTGGGAAATGGAGTGTCACGCGCAAGGAACAGAAAGGGAGGCCGGTGTTACTGGATCCTAGAATACCTGGAGAGGAGTTAAGGAATTATAAGAAAGGGACAAGATTGTAAAGGGTTTTAAAAGCTAAAAGGAGGATTTTATATTGGATCCCGGAGGTAATAGGGAGTCACTGGTATTTATTGAATGGGGAGAAAGGGGGTGGGAGGGAGGATTCTGTTGTTACACCACTCTTGTATTCACCCACAATATCCATTAAAATTCTAGACACTTAATTAATACTTGTCCATTGATTGACCACAAAATCACTAGCTCCCCCATTTTGTTTTTCACTTTCAAAATGTTAAGAGGCTATTGTGACACTTTTTTTTTTGCTTTTGTATTCTTAGTGCTTAGAGGGCAGGTGCTTAATAAATACATTTTGAATTAAATGGACTTGTGTAGACACAGTGAAGACTCCAGCCTTCTTTGAGATTTGCTCTCTGATCATGTAACTTAAAAAACAGCTCCACTGAATTAATTCAGCCTTATAATATTTCAACATGTATATCAACCAATCAACAAGTATTTATTACATGCCTACTAAGTGCCAGGCCCAGTGCTAAGTGTTGGGAATGCAAGGCCAGAGAACAAAACAATCCCTACTCACACTGAGCTTACAGGTGGCTCAGTGGATAGAGAACTAGGCCTAAAGTCAGGAAGATCTGAGTTCAAAGTCCCCCTCAGCTACTTACTAGCTCTGTGACCCTGGGCAAATCACTTAACCTCTATCAACCTCATTTTCTTCATCTGCAGAATGGGATAATAATAGCACCTGCCTCCCAAAGTTGTTGTGAAGATAAAATAAGATACTTGTAAAGTGCTTTCCAAACCTTAAATTAAAGCTTTGTATAAATGCTAGCCATTCTGATGGAGGAAAACAAGTACATATTAAAATACATGCGCAAAACAAAGTTAATATATGCATATTCAGTGTAACTAAATATAGGGTAGTTTGGGAAAGAAGGCACCAACAAATGGGAGAGAGAATCAGAAAAACCTTCTTGTAGAGGATGGTACATGACTTATATCAATCAATAAACATTCATTAAGCACTTACTGTGTGCCAGGGAAAAGACAGTCCCTGCCCTCAAGGAGCTTACAAATCTAATGGTTGAGACAAAATGCAAACAAATATATGCAAAGCAAGTCCTATACAGGACAAATAGGAAATAATTAACAAAAGGAAGTCACTGGAATTAAGAGAGTGTGGGGAAGGCTTCCAATAGAAGGTGAAATTTTAGTTGGGACTTAAAGGAAGCATAGTCAGAGGAACATTCCAGACTTGAAGGACAACCAGAAAAAAATTCCCAAAGCAGAGAGATGGAGTATCTTGTCTGTGGAACAGTCAGGGGGTCAGTGTCACTGGATGGAAGAATACGTGTCAGGGAGTAAAGTGTAAGAAGACTGGAAAGCTAGGAAGGGCTTTGAATGCTAAACAGAGCATTTGATATTTGCTCCTATAGACAATATGGAGCCACTGTAGTTTATTAAGTAGATGGCTGAGACTATCAGACCTGGGCTTTAGAAAAATCACTTTAGTGGCTGAAGAGAGGATGGACTGGAACTGGGAAAGACTTGGGGCAGGCAGATCTTGGAACAGCTATTGCAGTTATCAAGGTGGGAGGTGATGCCCCTAGGTGGGGTTAGTGTTGGAAGAGAGAAGGGGCCATGAATTTGAGAGATGTCACAAAGAAGAAATCCGCAGGCTTTGGCAACAGCTGGGATATGGGAGGAGAGTGAGGATCCCAGGAGGGCTCCAAGGCTGTGAGCCTGAGAGACTTAGGCGGATGGTGTTGCCTCTACAATGATAGAATTTGAGAGACTTCATGAAGTGGTGGTAAGAATGAAGTGCATTCCAGGTACGTGGATGGCCAATGCAAAGGCTTAGAGATGGAAGATGGAATTGTTATGAAGAAAAGAGAAGGCCAGTTTGGCTGGAGTAGAGAGGGTCAAAAAGTCTTTTTTGGCTAGAAAGGTAGGTGAGCTTCTGAGAGACCAACCTTAGTCCAAGACACCACAGCCACTCTGAATTTTAAAGATCAAGTCTAGAGTAACAATGCACAGAACCAAGCCCTAGCATGCCCTAATTCTGTCTAAACTATCACAGCTCTATTTGTGATGTGGCAAAGCATCTGAGTCGCATCAACAGAAAGCTCTTGCCTTGTTTTTCTGTTGGGGAAATGAACACTCTCTAATATGGGCTCTCTTCCTATTTTAACAGCATGTTCTAGGTGAACCAGGACATGTCTGCCGAATGTTTTGAGCTCCTAGGAAGAAAGCATTGCCCAAGCATTAATAATTAACAGATGAAAGATTTTTATTTGCTCAAAGCAATGACATTTTCGTTATGTTCAACTTATTGCCATCAAATTCTGCCTAATGTGTTTATTAAGTGAAGACTTTTCATGAATACATTTTGAATGATCATTTTGAAGTGATGAAAGAACTCAGCCCCCTCACACTAACACTGCTGTTCCTGTGGCATGTATTGTTAGCTGCACTAACAGAGATGAAGACTGATAGCTTTGTACCTTAACCCCAAGTGATATGCTCCTAGTGTACCGACTGTATTTTGGTTGAGACTCAATATGAGAGGCCTTTTAATAAATCATGTTAGCAGGTAGAATTTAGACATCTATTTCCATTCGATTTTTTTTCCCTCTTTCGTGCCCTTTCCTTTATTTCTACTTTAGACTCTTATTCATCACTGCTTGCTTAAATTATTATGTAGCAGTGGCTGGGGGTTAAAGGGGTTTGGCTTAGCAGGAATCCTATTAATCCCTCTTAGATGGCCCTCACCCTTGTGTAGAAAGAGACACTCCGTTCCCTATACCTCAATTTAGGAATGACTTTCTAGTTATTGACCTCAGGTCTCTTCCCTCCCCACCAAGGAAGGGGTTTCTTTAAATTTGCACATGAAGAACAAAAAAAAATTTAGAGATGTCCATGAGGTACCTTTGCCTCTCAAAGAAGTGACTCCTACTCCTTACTTACCAAGCCTTTTTCATCATCACCATCATCATTATCATCATCAATTGATATTATCATATATGGTCATTATAATTATATGTGATGTTTAAAATGTTTGAGAGACACTGTTTCTGGGTAATTTAATCATTTTGTTACAAGACTAACATGTTTATTAATCAAATAGGTCAGTGTCAATATAATAAAATAGGTTGAATGCCAAAGACCCCTCAAGGCAGTGGGCTCACAGTTTGTATGCCCTTGGAAGAGTCAGTGTTCCTGAGGGTGGCAATCAACTCTGATTGGTTAACAATTAATGAGAAAATGAATATTATAATGAGATGTGGGCTCATTCTAATGAGGGTCTTGAGGTAGGTGACTTGAATCACCCAATCTTGGTCAAAGAGACTTACCAATTTCCATATCAATTGCAATAATCTCATAATTGGTCTCTATGCTTCTCATCTTTTCCCTCTGCATTCCATCCTTCATACAACTAATAAAGTAATCCTCTTAATGTACAAGTTTTAATATGCTACTCCTTAGGTCAAAAACCTTCAGTGGACAATTATGTAAATGTCATTTATGTAATTAACTCTAAAAGACAACTGAGATCAAATTAGTTGTGAAGAATAGATAGTGAAACCCTCCCTTCCTCTCAGCAGAGGGTTGGAGATAATATGAGGATTGTGGCATATGTTAACAGACTTGGTCATTTTGCAAGTCAGTGTTGCTGAACTGTTTTTCTCTGCTACAGGGGAAGAAATGGGCATTAAAATAAAATAAAAGGCATCAATAAAAAAAAAACCTTTAAAATATCCTTGGGGGTGGTAAAGCCAAGATGGCAGAGAAAAAGGCAGGGACTCACATGAGCTCTCCCCAAAACCCCTCCAAGCAACTTTAAATAATACCTCAAAACAAATTCTGTAGTGACAAAACCCAAAAAAGGATGGGATAAAACAGTTTTCTAGCCCAAGACAACTTAAAAGGTCAGCAGGAAAGGTCTGTTGCACTGGGGTGAGAGAGGAGTGCAGTCTAGTACAGGCCAGCAAGCCAGGAGCAGGCTTTGGGAGCTACTAAAATAGTGGCAGCTGTGGCAGTTTGCAGATTTCTTAGCCCACAAAGAGTAAGGGGGTCAGGCAACTGTTCAGAAGGAGATTGCAGGGGTCCCTTTTAAACAATGTTTAAAAACTCTATTGCATTGCTCATATTTGAATCTGGGTTGCAGTCCTGGATCTCAGTCCCAGGGTGAGGAGGAGCACTAGGACATCAGAGCTCGTGGCCACAGGGGAGCTAGGACCATGGTCACAGTTTCAGGGCAGAAAAAGAATGCTTGTGGTTGCTCACAGACCAGAGTAAAGGCCAGGAGAGTAGTAAGCACACTTTTCCCTAGCACATACCACCCCAGAAGAGTTGAAAACTTACACATCCCTAGAATTATCTGTGAAAACAGCTGCACAAAAAATCTGAAGCTTGAGAAAGTGTCCCCTACACTCCAGAAGCAGAGCCTCACTTTAGCATAGAGTTAAAAAACAAGAAATAATCTGGAAAAAATGAGCAAAGAGCAGAAGAAAACCCTGACTATAGAAAGTTACTATAGTGAAAGGGAAGAGCAAAAAGAAAACTCAGAAGAAGACAAAGTCAAAACTGCTATATTTAAAGCTTCAAAGAAAAATATGAATTGATCTTAGGCCATGGAAGCTCTAAAGGAATTTTTAAAATCAAGTCAGGGAGGTAGAGGAAAAATTAGGAAGAGAAATGAGAGTCATTCAAGAAAATAATGAAAAAAGAGTCAACCACTTAGTAAAGGAAGCACAAAAAAATACTAATGAAAATAATACCTTAAAAAACAGAATAGGTCAAATGGCAAAAGAGGCACAAAAATCCAATGAAGAAAAGAATGCCTTGAAAAGCAGAATTTGCCAAATGGAAAAAGAAGTACAAAAATTCCATAAAGAAAAGAACTCTTTTCTTTTCAATTCTACTGAAAAGTAGAATTGGCCAAATGGAAAAGGAGTTATAAGAGCTCACTGAAGAAAATAATTCCTTAAAAATTAGTATTGGGGGCAGCTAGGTGGCACAGTGGATAGAGCTCCAGCCTTGGAGTCAGGAGGACCTGAGTTCAAATCTGGCCTCAGACACTTGAGACTTACTAGCTGTGTGACTCTGGGCAAGTCACTTAACCCTGATTGCCTCATCAAAAAAAAAATTAATATTGGGCAAGCTAATGACTTTATGAGACATCAAGAAACAAACAAACAAAAAAACAAAATCAAACGACTGGAAAAAACAGAAGAAAATGTGAGATATCCCTTTGGAAAAAAAATTGACATGGAAAATAAATGCAGAAAAGATAATTTAAGAATTATTGGACTACCTGAAAGCCATGATAAAAAAAAAAAAGCCTTGACATGATCTTTCAAGAAATTATCAAGAAAAAATGTCTTGCTATTCCAGAACCAAGGGTAAAATAGAAATTTTAAGAATCCACCAATACCTCCTGAAAAAAATTCTGAAATGAAAACTCCCAGAGCTCCCAGGTCAAGGAGAAAATATTGCAAGTGGCCAAAAGAAACAATTCAAGTATTGTGGAGCCACAATCAAGATAACACAGAATTCATCAGTTCCTACTTTAAAAATTGGAGGGCTTGGAATATGATATTCCAGAGGACAAAAAAGCTAGGATTGCAACCAAGAATCACCTACCCAGCAAAATTGAGTATAATCCTTCAGGGAGAAAAATGGGTATTCAATGAAATAGAGGACTTTAAAGCATTTCTGATGAAAAGACCAGATCTGAATAGAAAATTTGACTTTCAAATGCAAGATTTAAGAGAAGCATACAATTTTCACTTTTTTCATGTTTTTTTTTCCCTGTTGTTATGTTTCTTCTTTCACAATGTGACTGACATGGAAATATGTTTTGCATGAATGCACATGTATAACCTGTATCAAATTGTTTGTCTTCTCAATGTGGGGGCGGGGGGGAAGAAAGGAGAGGGAGAAAATTTGGAGCTCAAAAAATTTTTAAATGTTAAAAATTGTTTTTACATGTAACTGGAGGGGATTAAATATTAAATTAATGTTTAAAACAAACCTTTAGTGTTTTCATATTACAAGATAAATTTTTGTTCAGTCACATTTGACTCTTCATGACCTTATTCGGGGTTTTCTTGGCAAAGATCCTGCAGTGGTTTGCTATTTTCTTTTCCAGTTCATTTTACAGATGAAGAAATTGAGGCAAACAGGATTAAGTGACTTAACCAGGTCACACAGCTTAATAAATTCTCGAGGTTGGATTTGACTGATTCCAGGGCTGACACTCCATCCACTATGCCATCTAGCTGCCCCAACAGTATAAATACAGGTTCCTTTGCCTGACTTTTAGGGGCATACTTCTAGCTATATTTGACATTACTCACTTTTGTGCATTCTACATGCCTGCCAGTTGTACCCTGAACTTGATATGACATATCCCACCTCCATGCATTTGCACAGACTGTCTCCCTTGCCTGAAATGTTCTGTTTTCCTGGAGGCCATCGCCAGTCATTTTGACTTATGTCTTGCCACTGGATTCTGATGACTCCGGAGGAAAGAGTGAGGCTGATAAATGTGCACAGCTCTGCCTCACTTAAATTCAATTCACTTACAAGTCAAGACATCACCCTCCTGCTGTCATTGGTCCTCTTTGAGAATATTCTTCAGCACTTAGCTCAGAAACCACCTCCATAGAGTAACATTCTTTGATACTCCCATCTATTAGTCTTCTCTCTGTCTTCAAATATTCTGATTACTACTACTACTATTACTGCTGCTGCTGCTACAATAAGCACAGACTTGTGTAACCTGACTTGAGAGGCACAGTAATGCCAAATATCTCTACTTAGCCCTCTTTATTGGAAGATAATTGATTTAGTACTGGAAGGGACCTTAGAAAACATCTAGTCCAATTACTTTATTTTACATATGAGGAAACTGAGTCCCAAAGAGGTTAAGTGATTTGCCCAAGTCAAAAAATGTAGGAAATATCATGGGTGAGATCTGCCTCCCAATCCTCTCGTTTTTCAAATCTAGCACCATACAACGCCTCCATTGTCCACTTTGTATTATCTTCATTTCAAGTCTTATCTATTCTCAGTTGAATGTAAGCTAGTTTTTATCATTGCCCTTTTAGCACCTTGCACAGTGAAGAGCATCAATCAATATTCATTGAATATCCATTGCTAAATAAATATTTGTTGAATTGAATTGAATTTATTGAACTACTTAGAATGACCACTTGGGGCAAATCAAGAAACTCCTTGGACAAGCTCCAAAGAGTTCTGGATGCCCTCCTAAAGTCCTCAACTTGAGTTTGAGCCTAGGGATTTTTGATTAGCCTCTCCATGGGCCTCCACAGCCTACATTCTTGCCAGTGCTCAAGCTGTCAAAATTCATTTCTTTTTCCTGTTTGCTAACAACGTTTCTCTTTTTAAAAAAAATGAAAGAACTTAAGCTATAAGCTATGAGTTGCAATTTCAATCAAAAGGGTCAGTAGAACTGGACTGCCATCTTGGTTCTGTTCCTGTTTTCATCTGAACATCCATGGGTCCCATTTTTCAGCCAGTCAAGCTGCATACAGCTTGTAAACTTCAAAACCAAAACTGGCAAGTGCCGCCCACAAAAGCTGAAGTCTGTCCAAGTTTGCATGACTGAACTGGCCTTTTAAGATCTGAGAAATTGGTTGAGGGAGGGGAAAGGTAGCTGGTAAGTCACTGAGGCCACCCTGCAAGGTTCAATGCAAAATCACCTTCTCTACTATGCTGATTTCTCATGGACCTGTTTTCATGTACATTTTCTTTTGTTTTACAAATACAAAATTAATGTGTAGTACTCTTGTAGTATCATTATAAAATTAAAAATAATAACCCTTAGAGCTCTTATATATGCATAAGGTCTTGATGTTCAACTTGTCAGGGATAAATTTGCTGGAAGATGAAATATTTTTGTTGTTCAGTCATTTCAATAATGTCTGAATGTTCATGACCCCATCTGGGGTTTTCTTGGCAAAGATACTAGAGTGCTTTACCATTCCCTTCTCCATCTCATTTTACAGATGAGGAAACAGAGATAAACATGGTTAAGTGACTTGCTCAGGTCACACAACTAGTAAGTATCTGAGGCCAGATTAGAACTCAGGAAGATGAGTCTTCCTGAGTCTAAGCCTTGGCACTCTATCCACTGTGCCACCTAGCTCTCCCAGATGAAATATACAAAAGATAATTGAGTAGTTTATGGGCCATGCTATGGACCAATTTGTTAATGTCTAGATCATTTTGCTTCTGCCCACTGCCAATGATTGAGATTGGGTGTGGGTCATTGCTCTCAGGATAATTCAAGGAGCAATAATTTGAAGGGTAGTTTGTGACACATTCCAATGAGTTATGCCTCATAGTATTCTTCCAGTCTATTCCCTTGCTTTCCCTTTCTTGGCCCAAGCAGTGGCAAATGCAGTTCAGAACTCAGCTTGACACAGCTGAAAATTAAACCCAAGATGAGTTCCAGCAATGACAATACCTGCCTCTTGAGGACTCTGAACCCCTGAATGTTCTGTGTTCATGTCATTGCAGGTTAGCCAAGGAGCCTGAGCTACTAACAATAACTAGCTTTGCCAACTGCAAAAGTGATAGCCCCAATGACATTCCTGCTTTCTCTAATCTCTCTTCCTATAATAGGTACAAAATGTATGTGTGTATTTCAGTGTGTTGCTGTGTTCTTCTGGTTGAACTGTCTCTGCATTCAATAGATTGTTAAAAAAAAAAACAAACAAACCCTTAACATGTCATTTTTAAGACTTGTACTGCATTTCTGGTGGCCTCTCTCAGTTGGCCAAATCTCTGTGGTTGAAATATATTCTTATTCTGTTTGCCGTGTCAATGAATCTAATCAAACAATGAGCACTCATTAAACAAAGACTACACCCCAGACATTGTGCTAGGTCAGGGATGGGGAACCTGCGACTTTAAGGCCACATGCGGCCCTCAAGGTCCTCAAATGTGGGCCATTGACTGCTGCAGTGATGTGGATACAAATACAAAAGAGACAGCCTTCAAGGGGTTTACATTCTAACAGGAGGATCAGCATAAAAAGGAGAATGATGGTCAATGGAATTTTAGAACCATAGATTATCAAGTCCTTTCCAGTAGTATCAGTAGTATATATTTTCATAATATTCCTAAAGGAAGAAGAGGCAGAAAGAGCAGGGCAGTCCACACACGCACTCCAGGGAAAATGGCAAGATGCCCATTGACGTTAGGCCTTGATGTCCCTGTGGATGGCTGGATAGCATCTTATTCAGTTCACTGTGTCCTTTGCAAGGCATATATATATGTGCCTGTTTGAAAAATGTTTCCTTTATAAATATTTTAGTAACTCACAGATTTAGAACTGAAAAGAGCCCTAGAGATCATCTATTCCAACCTTTTCATCTCAGAGTTGTGGAAACCGAAGCCCGTGGCAATGAAGGGATTTGCCCAAGGTCACCCAGTAGTAAGTAGCACAGCTGGGACCTGAGCCCAGATTCCCTGGCTCCAAATCAGGGCTCTTTCTTCTAAATCACTGTATTCTGCTGCTTTGTTGCTCTTACGCACACGCTGTTCATACTAACATGCTTCTTCTGATGGTTTCTTATTTGTGTGCTTCATAATAATGAATGCAAAGACAGAGAAAGGAGGCAGCAACTACTAGCAGGGTATTCAGAAAAAGAGAGAATGAGACAGAGAAAAATAGACTATCTTGAAAAACAACGTGTTAGGTTTTTGCCCCCGCTGGGGGCTACAGAGCTAAATGAGAGAAAATTATCGGGATTTTAATTTTTTTAACTCCTCAGAATGGGATTTTCTAAAAACAATAACTAAACTCGATCTAGGGTTTTCTCTAGACAAAAGACTAAGCCTTTGAATAAGCAGCTTTAAGTGGTAGAAGGAGGCTTGGTGAGCAAGGAGCTGAAGGTACTTAGGCAGTTGGTCTCCATTGAACCTTCCTTCCCATTTTTCCCCCTAGGACTTTTGTTGTTGGTATTGAGTTGTTTCAGCCTTGTCTGACTCTTTGTGACTCCATTTGGGGGTTTTCTTGGCAAAGATATTGGAACGGTTTGCCATTTCCTACTCCAGCTCATTTTACAGATGAGAAACTGAGGCAAACAGGATTAAGTGACTTGCCCAGGGTCAAACAGCTAGTAAGTATCTGAGACTGGATATGAACTTATGAAGATGAGTCTTCCTGGTTCCCAGGCCAGTGCTCCATCCATGCACCACCTAGCTGCCCTTTTCCCTAGGCCAGTACAAGTTCAAAGGCCCAATCTACTCCTAAGTGAGGTACTTTGTGAAAATATTGACTAAGGGAGAAAGTATCATCATTGGGACCGCTGATAGAAGATGTGTGAAAGAGTGGTTCCATCCACACAAAGGAGAGAATCATCTAAAATGGAATAGCTAGGGGCAGGTAGGTGGCCCAGTGGATAGAGCACTGGCCCTGGATTCAGGAGGACCTGAGTTCAAATTTGGCTTCAGACACATAACACGTACAAGCTGTGTGACCCTGGGCAAGTCACTTAACCCCACTGCCTAGCCAAAATAAATAAATAAATAAAATAAAACGGAATAGCTAGTTTCCTGCTCACTAGAACCCCATCTGTATACAGTTGTACAAGGAGACCTCATCCTTGGTTTTTTGTTGTTGTTTTACTTTTAATTTTCCTTCTATTTGGGAAGTTAAATATTATTAAAAACAACAACAGTAAGATTCTCTTTCATTTAGCTCTAGAGCCCCCATCCTGAAAGATCCTGGCAATTGTGATAGTCTGTTTTTCTCAGTCTGTGTCTATATCTTATATAGATCTTATATCTTGTATATCTTAGACACTGATCTTCTATATCTTAGACACTGATCTTCTTTCTGCCTTCCCATTCATAGTAATAAAGCATACAACACAGATACTGTTGTGAATGATTACCTTATCCTAAGCTGGCATTTAGCATTAAACAGAAACTTAAATAAACTTCAGAGAATAGTTAAACTTTGGACTGGAAGAAAGTGGAGGAAAACAGAAAGATACTACTATTTGCATCAGTTCTCTCATAGGGATACTTGTTCAGCAATAAGACTTGCCATCACAGGTTAGATGGTAAGTATTTAACAACCAGCTTTCTGAGAAAAAAATATACACGTAACACACTTTAATGTTTAATCTGCTTTATTAACATTTTCTCCACCACTTTCTTAAGTCTAGACAATACACAAAACAATAAATCAAGCTCTGATTTGTAGCGTGCTGTTTTCTGGTGTAAATACCCACACTGAAAATTTAATGTCTCTTTCTGGCGGTTCCTGCTATTGGTTCTAATTCTTACTTACAACATCACTAATGTGAAAAAATGTTTAATAGAAATGTACATATGTATAGCCTATGTCAGATTGTGCGCTGTCTTGGGGAGGGTAGTGGGGAAGAAGGGGGAGAAAAATTTTAAACTCAAAAGCATATGGAAGTGATTATTGATAAATCAAAATAAAATAATAAAAAAATTTTAAAAATTTAAAAAAAGAAAAAAAAATTGAACAATTAGTTCCAGCCAGAGGCAGCCCCTGTCTGCCACTAACCTCAGCCTCAGGCTGTTCTATCAAGCTGCATAAAGGAGGGGTAGTAGAGCCCCAGTTGCTGCTCAAGCACCAACCACCCTAGCCCCTTCCCTATATCTCTGCCTCTCTTGCTCCCTCCCTCTTCAGTCATGCACTGAGCATCCCTCCTTACCTCCATTCCCAAAGACTTTATTTCTGCCAGCAAAAACTGGCCTCCAATGCCTTGCTACATTCAGCCCAGTAAGTATGAGGCAACAGGGTGCAGTGGAAAGGTGTCGAATATGAAATCAAAGGACTAGCGATCCTTTGTGACCTTGGGGAAGTCACATAACCTCCCTAGGGTTCAGATCCCTCATCTATAAGGAATTTGGACTAGATGACCTCTAAAGCCTCTTCCAACTCTGGATCTCTAATCCAATCCAATAAACATGTATTAAATACCTACTATGTGCCAGGCACTGTTCTGTGTGCTGGGGACATAATCAATAAAAAAAAAAAGGCAGTCTCTGCTCTCAAGATGCTTACAATCTAATGGGGGTGTGAGAGACAATACACAAAGAAGGCAGGATGGGGGGGGGAGGAGCAGGAGAGGACAGATACCAGGAAGTATCTTGTTCCAAGGAGCTGAAATCAGGCAGAGCAGCAGATGCGAAGTGGAGTGTGGATCTAGGATAATAAGTCAAAATAACCAAACAAAGATTGTTTTTATGAAGAGTGTGAACCTCTCAAAAACTATTCAACTTCCAAATGTGCTTGGGTCATTATCCGCTCAAAACCACGGTTCATGAGGCCCTGTTGATGTTTCTTTTAACCAGAGCAACCAAATGACATGCTAGCTCAAAGTAAAAGACAATTACTTAAACAATGAGGCAAAATAAAGAACAGAGAAAATCACCCGCTTACATGTAAAGGAATACTTTTCCATGTATTATCACGCTGAGAGGAGGGGAAGCACATGTTCAAATAGCCAGAGAACACATGTGGCCAGAGAACTCACTTGAAATGGGTACATGCATGGGGAATTTGTGGGAGACTGTACACACAAAGTAACATGTATGACCAAAGCACCATACATGAAAGAGGATATATACTTAGGGGACATGTGTGACCTAGAAACATGTGTAGCCAGGGCAATTCATACTCCTTTTTGCCAACTTCCCCCAGTAGCTCTCTATCTCTGATGCTCTTGCTAACCTAACCACAGAGGTGCTGATGTCATCTGCTGGTCTAGTGATGTCATCAGGCTGTGATCTACTTTCTCTTCTGATGTACAGTGATGGGGGAGGGAGAATCGTTTTTTGCCCTGTTTGTTATCCATGTGCTGCCATCTCTTGGTGTCTTGGCTGAGCTGGGCTTGACCGGATCTCTGCTATTACTAACTGCTCATTTTTTATTGAATTGTTGTTGCTACACAGACCCTTCAGATGGAAGGGTCTCTTAGGGCTTATAACAACTAGCTAGAGGAGTCATTTCTGCTCCTCTGTGGTTTGGACCCATGGCTATAGCTAGCCAGCCAATCAGAGAAGCCATCTTTTTAACTATTTTAATTCTCCTTCAGCTACCTTGCTTTCAATTCAGTCTTCCCTCCTTCTTAGTTAGACTTGAAAATTCCTTCCAATCCCATCATGCCTCTGGTTGCCACTTGAGTTCAAGAAAGTCACTTCAGGTGTTTCTCTTAGCATAACTGGGAGGATAGAGTGGAATGAGTGACTTTTTGTTCTGTATTCTTCCAGATGAAAAAAAAAAAGTCTGGATCTTCTTCTCACATTTAAACAGCAGTTAGAGGATCAGTGCTGTCTGAAAATAAAAACTTAGCCTCTTTTTTTTGCCTAATAATGAAATGATAAAATCATCTTCCCAAGGACAATCTGTTGTGTGGGTATAGGTTTACAGAGTGCAGTGCTTGGAATTCTTTCTCCTATTCTGAAAGGGATGATAGAGAAAGCTAATTGGAGCTCCTTGCAGGGTTAGGACCCAGTGACATCTTTCTGGTTTTTCATGTATTTGACTCAAATTTTTTCCAGATTTTTAAAGGGTTTCCCTTCCATCTCCTGGCTCATCCTTACCTCTTGATTGAATGCTATCTAATGAAAATGAGCACCGATATCCTGACCACATGCTGGAGTAATATTGTGGGTTGTATTTTTAACTGAAATTCCTACTGCCCACAACTAAATTTCTTTTAGCCTCAGTCTAATTTTTCTTAGATTTAAACAAGTTCCCTGAGTCAATAAACAATGGCTCTCTTTATATGATTTGCAAGGCTTGGATTCTCTGCCTGGTTGCTTACTTGGGAGCAGTGTTTCACTTCCATGGAATGAAGTAAGAGGTGATGGATGCATACAGCAGTGAGGCCTGCTTGTGTTGGGGGCTGACCACATTTCCATCAATATCTTCCTGGATGTCATGATGCTGCATTGTGGAGATAGGCAAACTAACAGAAGGCAACAGCTGGTCTGGAAGCTTCCCACAAGGAAAAGAAAAATAATTGATATGAAAGGTTCCACCACTTTCAAAAGGAAACAGTGCAAACATAGTGATCTTATTTTAATTCTTGCAAAACAGCTGACAAGACGTCTGCATGGCATAGGAATCTATGGTAGCAGGAGAATTAAGAGTCACATCAACCAAGCACAGGCCTGAAGACAAAGCAAGAAAGAAATTAGATTCTGATAAAAAATGAGTTGGGGAGTGAAGAAAGGATTTTTAAAATGGAAAATGTTAATTCACTGAATTCTATACTTTTCTCCAGTCTCCTGTTAAACCTGGCTAGCATATCACCCTCATTGTTATCACTACCGAGCAGCATATCTTTTTTTAAAATTTATACACATTTTAACATTCATTAAAATTTTTTTGAATTTCAAACTCTCTCCCTTCCCCCATCCCTCCCTCACCCATTGAGAAGGGAGCAATATGGTATCAATTATACATGTGAAGTCATGCAAAACAAATTTCCATATTAACCATGTTGCAAAAAAAAACCAAACAAGAAATAAAGAAAGTTAAAAGAAAAGGATGCTTCAATCTGCACTCATAGTTTATCAGTTATCTCCCTGAAGGTAGATATCATTTATCATCATGGGTCCTTTGGAATTGTCTTAGATCATTGTGTTGATCAGAATAGCTAAGTCTTTCACAGTTGATCCTTGTTATGACATCACTGTTACTGTGTATAATGTTCTCTCGGTACCTGAGCAGTATTATCTTAAGTGTGTGTGTTGCCAGAACTATGCTGGCCACTAAAAAAAAAAAAAAAAAAAAAAAAGTGAGCTGGCCCATTAAGGCCCCTCTCCAAACCACAATTTGAGGATGACATTGATATGGCTCTGAGTTACAGAAAAATTAAAGGGGAAGCTTATCCAAAGGGCAATGGGGAGGTATATGGTGACCAGGAGCAACCAGTGACATTTTACAAAGAACTGTGCAAAAAGCTATACCTCCCACCCAAATCACTAAACTATGCATACATCAAACTGACCCAGTGATACCACTACAAGGCATATATCCCAAAGAAGTTAAAGAAAGCGGGAAAGGACCCATATGTGTAACAATAGCTCTGACAGTGGCCCAGGAAACTGAAAGACTACTTCTCCCACTAAGGAGGACCAGCTCTGTGCTCAGGCATAAAGTGGATTCAATGTTGAAGGAGACTCAAATCTAAAAAGAGAGATGTCAGGTGCTTTTCTCACACTATCTGACTGTTTATACACCAACCTCAGAGCTTAAAGGCTTATGTCTGGGGTCCCCCCAAAAGGAGTTGGAAAAGTACTCCATGGAATGTTGAAAATTGTCTTTACATGTAATTAGAAAAAAATAAAATATTAAAAAGAAAAAGAAAGGTATTCAATATAAAATGTGGAAGAGATATAGGAAAGCTATTTTTTCTCCCCTACCAAGAAATACTGACAATATGAAGAAAGACTTTGACATATATTTAAAACTTGATACAACTCCCATTATACTCTCAAGGAAGGCTGACACCCAGCTCAACTCCATGCATGCTGTAATAGGAAATTTATCTACCCTGAACTGATGGGGGGGTAGCAATGTTGACTACCTATATTATATATTTACTACAATATTTATGACAGCACTTTTGTTATAGCAAGGAACTAGAAATAGAATGACTGGAAAATTTGTGGTCTATTAATATAATGTTATATTATACTTGGGGCAACTAGGAAGCACAGTGAATAGAGTGATGAGCCAGGAGTCAGGAAGAGTTTAGTACAAATTTGGCCTTAGTCACATACTAGCTGTCACTTAACCCTGTTTGCCTCAGTTTCCTCATCTATAAAATGAGTTGGAGAAGGAAATGGTAAAGCACCCCAGTATCTTTGCCTAGAAAACCCCAAATGGGGTCACAGAGTCAGACATGACTGAAACTGCTGAACAACAAATATTAGACTTTAAGAAATGACAAAAATGACAACTTCAAAGGAACCTAGGAGGAATTATAAGAATTTATAGAGTAAAGTGAATAGAACTATGAGAAAAACATTGTACAATATCCACCATAATGTAAAGGGAAATAACTCTGGAAGACTTATGAAATTACCAATCATGACTTCAGAAGACAGATAATGAATCATGCTTCCCACTTCCTGTCAAAGAGCTAATGAACTAGAAGTATAAAATGATGTGTACATTTTCAGACACAGTCAATGTATTGGTTTTCTTTGACTATACTAATTTGTATTAGGTATAAGTATTTTGTATTTATAGACACAGCAAGGTGATGCAGTGGATTGAGTACTGGACTGGGTCTCAGGAAGATCAGAATTCAAGTCATGCCTGAGATGCTTACTAGCTGTGTGACCTTGGACAAGTCACTTAACCTCTCTCTGCCTCAGTTTTCCTCATCTGTAAAATGGGGATAATAATAGCACTTGCCTCATCAGGGTTATTGTAAGGATCAAACGAGATAACATATGAAAAATGTTTTGCAAACTTTAAAGCGCTATATAAATGGAAGCTATTATTATTTGCTATAAAGAAGGGCTTCTATTTAAGGTGAGAATAGTTAGTGGGTGGTAGTAGTAGTGATATAAAAGAGAAAGGAAAAAAGAAGGAAAGAAAGGAAAAAAGGAAGGAAGGGGAAGAGGGAAAAGAAAGCTCCAATTAAGCATTAAAGCAAACCTATAGAAGAGAGCAAAATGAAGTTCAGAAGGGGACCTAGACAACCAGGGCAATTGTATTGTTGTTGTTTAGTAGTTTTAGTCATGTCCGACACTTTGTAACCCCATCTGGAATTTTCTTGGCAAAGACACTGGAGTGGTTTGCCATTTCCTTCTCCAGAAGGAATTGTATTTCTATTGTTCAAAATTGAATATGCATTTTAAAACAACATGTAAAGGAAGCTTACATTTTCAGATACATTTTTTCTGTTCTTTATATATTGAATTTTTCAAGTTTGTTGCTATTAAGTTTATAACAAAAAAGAAAAAATTAAGAAAAAAAGAATGGGGCAGGAGAAATGGTATAGAAAGGATGCTCATTAAAGAGATGTAATAACCAGAAAAGTAACTAAGTAGATTTTATGGTGAGAGTGAAAGAAAACAGATGGAAAGTTTGTGTACTCCCTTGGTATCTAAGAAATGTCGAGACAACTAACGGAGCCCCTCCCCTCCATTAGGTTGGACAGACCCACAGGGGAAGATTTATGGGGGAACATGAACAAGAGTCTCATGGGATGGGCAGGTGTAAATGGATTGCGATCTGTACCTTGTAAGGAATACACCCATCAATGAGATCATATACCCATCAAAGTATTCCCAATTACCTGTCTAGTGGACTACAAAGATGGCCTTATGCCTAAGTTTAGCAAAATCAGATAGAATTGCTTGTTTGAGGGGATCCATTTGCAAAATAGTTTGACTTTGCTTATATGTGGCATTATTCATGAAGGGCTTTAATGGGAGGAGGCAGGAAGTTAGGTAGTTTTTGAAGGAGGGGAATGCCTGGTGGGCTTGGATGAAGGGAATATTCCAGATGTAGAACCATCTATCAGATTGGCTAAACTAATAAAAGGGGAAAATGACAAATGTTGTAGGAGATGTGGAAAAGTTGGTAGACTTTTGGTGAATCTGTGAACTGATCCATTCATCTTGGAGAACAATCTGGAATTATGCCCAAAGAGTTTTAAAACTATGTATACCCTTTGACCCAGAAATATCACTACAAGATCTGTTTCCCAAGGTGATCAGGGAAAAAGGAAAAGAGCCTGTATGGTCTAAAATATTTACAGCAGCTTTCTTTATGATGGCAAAGAACTGGAAATTGAGGGTATGCCCATCAATTGGGGAATGGCTAAACTAGTTGTGGTATATGATTGTGATGGAATACTATGGTGCTATAAGAAATGACGAGCAGATTGATTTTACAAAAACATGGAAAGACTTGCACAAAATAATGACGGGTAAAATGAGCAGAACCAAGAAAACATTATATACACTAACAGCAATATTGTTCAAAGAATAACTGTGAACAACTAAGCTATTCTGAGTATTATAAATATTCAAATCAACTAAAAAGGACCTATGAAAGAAGATGCTATCCACCTTCAGAGAAAGAACTGATAAATAGAAGTATACATAGTATGGTGTACTCACACACACACATACATGCATATACATATGTGTATGTGTATGTGTATGTATATATGTATTCATGCATGTATGTAGGTAGGTAGGTATTCTGTGTCAAATGGTGGCCTTCTCTAGTGAGGGGTGGGGAGGAAAGGAGGGAGACAATTCAGAACTTAAAATGGAACAGAAATTTTAATTTAATTTTTAAAAAAAATGTTATAATGTATAATCATAAGTGAAAGAGAGGAATCAGAGAGAGATTACAAGTTGTTAGTCATGAACCAGAAGCAGCAGTAAGAAATAGAGAAAGAAATGTGAAATAAAAATAAATAAAGAGATGAAGACAATTGAATAGTTGTGGGTTGGCTGGTAAAGGACCTTAAAGCTGGAAGTCAGCAGGTCAATTTGTGCATGAGGAATGGTGGGTAACAGGGTCAGCTACATAGGCAAGAAGAATCATAGAAATCAGAATTTTCATGCTTCTCATTCTACTGATGAGGAAAGTAAGGTCCAGAAAGGTTCAAAGACTTGTCTGAGGATTCACGGGCAAGAAACAGTAGAGCCAAGACTAGGACCTATGGTTTGGAAGTAAGAAGACTACTCGATGTAAGGAAATGGTGCTACATTTAAGGAAGTGGTAGGAGGAGAAGGGAACCAACATTCATTAAGTGCCTACTCTGCACCAGACATTGTAAATGTTGTACATTTCATAGATATTATCTCATTTGGTATTCACAGCAGCCATGGGAGGTAGGCACTATTATTATCTCCATTTTATAGTTGGGGGAACTGAGGCAAACAGAGGTTAAGTGACTTGCCTGGAATGACATAGCTAGTAAAAGTCTGAGATCAAATTTGAACTCAGGTCTTCTTGACTCCAGGCCCAGCACCTTATCCGCTGTACCATCCAGAGAAGTTTGGTATAATAGAATTTAAACCCTGTTTTAGGATCATAGAATACACCTGGAACTGAAAGGGATCTTAAGGTTCATCTAGCCCAATCCCCTTATTTTACAAAAAAGAAAACTGAGGCTCAGAAAGATTTAGTGATTTGCCAAGAGTCACACAGGCAAAGTTTATTTTGACCATCACTGAAATTTTGTGGGACTGGAAAGTGAAAATGCTTAATATCTTTGTGATCAATGGCTCCCTACACACACACACACACACACACACACACACACACACACACACACACA
>NW_020943070.1:20185591-20189704 GCF_900497805.2 Vombatus ursinus | reverse complement strand
ACACACACACACACACACACACACACACACACACACACACACACACACACACACCCCTTGAGGAACCTTTTACTTTTCTGGCTTACGGCAGTCACCCAGATGATCTGGGAACTTCAGCACCTGATACTTCCTCTTCCCCTAGCCTGGCATAAACTCTCAAAAGAGTATGTAAGCTCACAAGGCTCTGACTGTGAATTGTTTTTACAATTCAAGAGAAACAGGTGTAATTGTTACAGAGCCCGTAGAAAATACTGGTACCCAGTAGTAACAACCATCCTCACAGAGAAGAAAAAGTGTCCATTGTTGAAGCACTACCTCTGAATAGTCCATTGCTCCCTGTTTCTACTCCATCTCTATGCTCTGCTTCCTGCAGTTCTCTTGTAGCTGGCAGTCAGTCAGTGGCCGCAGTCCCTTTTTCGTTTTTTCATCCTTTGTTGTCCTACAGTTGCTTTCATCCTCCAGCAGATGGGGCTTGTATCCTTTCCCAGGGGATGGTCACTCATTTAGAAGTAAGTGATCATAAAAAACTGGTATGACTTCATCCAGTACCTATCATGCCAGATAGTATATTCAGATTCCTATAAAATATTTTACAAAGTCTCTCATGATATATTTGAGGTCAAAATAGAGAGATGTAGGCTGAATGATAATTAAATTATGTGGTTTGGAATTAACCAGACTAAAAAAGTAGTTATGGGTGGGTCTGTGCAAGCCTATGTCTTTAGTCACATACTCTTTGGAATCCTCCCATCCCCATAACTTGGATGAAACCCTAGAAGGCACCCTTGTTAAATACGCAGATATCAATCAATCAATAAACATTTATTAAGTGTCTACCACGTGCCAGGCAATGTATTAAGCTCTAAGGATACAAAGAAAGTCAAAAACAAACAGAACAAAAGCAAAAATTCCCTAGGAGATCACAATCTAATGTAATGATGATCTATGTGCCTGACATCACAATAGGTCTAAGAATACAATGATAAGAAATGAAAAAATTCCTAATCTCAAAAACAATTCTACCATTCTAATAATATATTCTGTTACATTCTAACAGGGGAGATGTCAAGTACAAATATAAATGTGCAGAATATAAACATAAAATGAATAAATACAAAGTTTTAAAACATGAGTTAGTTTGATAACTTTGAATTTACAAAATCTGATCAATGAAATTGAAAATCATTCTTCCAGAGCACCAAGGTTGAGACATGCTATTTACTTCCTGACAAAGAGAAAGATGGACTTTAAGTTGTAAAATGAGAAATACACTGTCAGACAAAGCCAATGTGGAAATTTGTTTTGGTAGACCAGGCATGTTCATTATGAGGGGCTGGAGGGAGGGGAAAGGAAGAAGGAAGCTAGAGATAGGGCTGCCAATTAAAAAAATAACAATGTAGTTAAGGAGGGAGAGCACCCTTAATTGAGCTTAGGAAAGGCTTCATGAACAAGGGGATAGTTGAGATACATTCAGAAGGAAATCAAAGATTCTAGGAGGCAGAGGTAAGCAGAGAGTGCATTGCAGACCTGGGGGGATTATCATCTCCCTTTTTTTCCTGGACACTATTAATGTAGCCTAAGACCCCATTTACAACTGGGGAGTCAGTAATGGTATGACCCAATATCCCATTCACTCAATTGAATTTTGGATCCTCATGTTAACTGTTGCTAAAACTAGCTGTCAGGACTAGCTGTGTGGAGCACAAATACTTGAACCAATTGAAAGTCGCTCCATATCAAGGAATTAAGAGATCACAAAATATATAAGTCTGTAAAATAGCTCTCAAGATGACCAAGATGCTAAAGAAATAATTCTTTTTTATGGCACATAGGAGAAAAAAATAATAAAGGATGAGATCTAGCCAAGTCCTCATCCAAAAATTAAAGCCAAATAACTTGTCTTTAGAGGGCATCTAAGGTTTACAGTGGAGCTGACTTGGCCCAAGAATATGATGAAGACGACCCTAAATAATGATTGAACAAATTTTGGCATATGAATGGAATATCATTGTACTATCAGAAATGACAAAAGAGATGTCATCAGAAGAACCCAGAAAGACTGCTATGAGCTGTTCCAGAATAAAATAAGCAGAATCAGAATGATTTATATAATTACAACATTGTACAGAGAAACAACTTGGAAAGACTGAAAAACTCTGATCAATGCAATGATCAACCACAATTTCTGAGAGCTAATGATGAAGCACCTCTTGACAGAGAGGAGATGAAGTCAAGTTTCAGAATAAGACATACAATTTTGGAAATGACCAACAAGTGTTTTGTTTGATTATGCATATTTGTTATAAGGATTTTCTTTTTCTTTATTTCCAGTGTGGGGGGGGAGATAAATTCTTGTTAATTGAAAAAAAAATTGTTTTTTAAAGATGAATCTAAATTCAGGTAAAGCACAGGGGCACACAATAACCACCAAGACCAGTGTGATAGTGTGCCCCTTAGGAGGCCACTGCCTCAGGAGAAAGCAGAAACTAAATCTAGGGGCAACTGTTTGGCTCTTGTACTCTCACTAGAGCTCTCGAAGTGACAGAGGTGCATCTGGTGACTACCCATATAGCAATAGCAGTCAATTCTCATTGCCCTCAAATGTTCATAAACCTAGAATTTAGGGCACTGGCTAATACATCCAAGAACAGCTTCTCCCTCATAGAAAATAAAGAATCATGTAGCAGTTAGTTGCAGAATGTGGTCAATGGTATAGTTATAAACACATTGTTGTTGTTGTTGTATTTTGTTTTGTTTCTTTGTTTCTTGTTTTTCTTTTCTTTTTTTAGCTGTTTTTCTTTGTTACAAGGGAGAGTTCAATGGGTGGGTGTACATCAGGAAATGCCTGTCATGTGAGAAGAAAAGGCATCAAAAAAACCTTTTTTTTAAAGTCATCCTGAGCCCTTTGTGTTGAAAGAATCTCTAACACAAGAGTTATAACAATAATAATAGCAAGATTTAAAATAATTATTATTAGTGACAGAGTTAGCTTTAGAAATATGTTCTTTCTTTTAGAAAACAAAATGAACTGCAAAAGAAAAGATGACCAAGTAAAGCATAATAGAACCATCAAGTGTGAATGTTGTCATATTATCTGTTTGCTCTAGTAATCATTAAACAGTTTGCAATTATTTACACATGCAAAAATGTCTTCTGAAATTTTCATCACATACAATGAAACAGTCACAGATGGTGAAGTAATTAGGAAACAGAAATTCACAAATTAAAAATAGAAATAACCACGGGCCTTAGATACAAATATTTTGTAAAGAATCTTTTATTTCTTCTGATTTCATAACATCAGGGTAGTTTTCAATCATTATATTATTAAAGAGAGGAAAAGGCAATAACTACCATAGATGACTAATTTCTCAGAGAAGTGAAACCACTCAGACTAACGATAAGATGAAAACATCTATGCACAAAGGATACACATACACACACACAGTCAAGGACAGAAAGTCATTTTAGCCAACAGCAAAGTAAGAGGGAAAGGGGTTAAGAGAAAAAGATTGTTGTTATTCAGTCATTTCAGTGGTATCCAACTCTCTCTAACCCCATTTGGAATTTTCTTGGCAAAGATATTGAAGTGGTTTGCCATTTCCTCCTCCAGCTCATTTTACAGATGAGGAACTGAGGCAAACAGACTTAAGTAACTTGCCCAGGCTCACACAGCTAGTGTCTGAGGTAGATTTGGACACAGGTCTTCCTGACTCCAGGCCTGGATGGGGGAGCATAAAAGGGAGAGTAGATTAAGGGAGGCAGCAGTCAGAAGCAAAACAGATGGAACCTAGAGGGAGTTTCATAAAAAAGATCAGAAGGACTAGTAAGGCAAAAGGTCTTTTAGTATGCTTTATAATTAACCTATAGCCTGGCAATAGATAGCTGGTCTTGGAGTTAGAGTTCTAAGCCTTCTTCTGATACTCGTGGAAGGTATGATCCTGTATAAGTCATCACTCTCAGTGCTCAGGAAACTGTCCCAAACTATAATCTGAAATTGCCAGTTTTCATTGGTAAAGGAACTTTCCTTACCCAGCAGCTTCCTATGTGATAAAATCACAGGAATGATAGATAGATAGATAGATAGATAGATAGATAGATAGATAGATAGAT
>NW_020943070.1:20143142-20185581 GCF_900497805.2 Vombatus ursinus | reverse complement strand
GATAGATAGATAGATAGATAGATAGATAGATAGATAGATAGATAGATAGATGGATGATTGATAGATAGATGGATAGATAGATAGATAGATAGATACATACATACATACATATAGAGACAGAGAGGGAGGGAAGGAGGGAGGGAGAGAGAAAGAAAGAGAGAGAGAGAGAGAGAGAGACTAAGTCAATGGACTGTCTAGCCAACTTCATGCCAAAATATAAACAATAAGGTGTTTTGGCTAGGCAATAGGGTTAAGTGACTTGCCCAGGGTCACACAGCTAGTCAGTGTTACGTATCTAAGGTGAAATTTGAAATCAAGTCCTCTTGAATCCAGGGCCAGTGCTCTATCCACTGTGCCACCTCGATGCCCCAAACAACAAGTTTTTAAAATAATTCAATTGGCTTTTCCTCTGTAGATCTTAGGACAATAGATTTGGAGCAAGAAGGGATCTTAGAGGTCATTAAATACTATCTCTTCATTTTAGAGATGAGGAAATTGAGGCACAGACAAGTTAAGATCATGTATTAGTAAGTATCTGAAGAGAGATTTAAATCCTGGTCTTTCTGTCTTCAAGTTCTGTTCCCAATCCACGAAGCCATGCTGCCTCATCAGTACAGTGGTCTTTTTATAGTAGTTTTAGATCATGTTGAATAGGCTCTAAAATATTCTGGGTCTTGACGCATTCATCAGTATGTCATCCCCAAACAGAAGCATCTGAAGGACCTCATCATCCATAGGAAATTGCTCTTCCCATTGGACTTTGTGCAAGACAGACTTCATGACAGCAGCAACACCTTTGGCAAGAAAGCGTTTCTCCCTCTTACACCTCATGTGATATTCTTCATCAGAAGATTGTCAAACAAAGTTATTTCTGTGGTTGCATTGATCAAGGACTCTGTTATAATATTAACATATGCACAGGAGACATTTGATTGGAGGAGAGCCTTTGAGGCTGTTTTCTGTTTTAAGGTGTCAAATTCTTTTTTTTTTTAAAATCATGAATAAACATCAAACACAATGAGATTCAATCTTTTCAGTCAATTGAGGGATTATGGAGATATTCTTATGTAGTGAATAATTTGCAAAAGCCTGTCTGTTTCCATCTCATATTTTCACCAAGAGTCTGCTTGATATATGATAGATAAAACTTATAAAGAAAAAAACTGTCACAGATGGACTAGTCGTTACTAATATCCTCTTGATTTTCTTTCTCTTTTTTTGGAGTAATATTTCTAAAAGATTTCTTAAGAGAAAATATACAAAATAACTAGAAGTGACAAGTGATATTATTACTCCAAAATTGTGTCCTTCCCCCAACTCCCACTCCCCTACACACAGATATCCTGTATTTAGTTCATCTGGTCTAGCTATTCTTCTCAACCATATTTTCTTAAGTACCATTCACACTTTCCAACATGAGTTTAACCAGGCTCCAGAGCATGACTGCTTAAACTTGCAAGAATTATATTCCAATGAGACAAGGTGGGTCCCTCTTCTTTGGAGGGGAAGCGTCTCAAGTTCTGGGCAGTGGATCAGATATCTAGTTCACCTTGCTGAACTAGAACACGGAAACACGGGCACAGCAAGCCCTGAGATTAATACTGAGAGGCCCAGAGGAAGGCAGGTGGCTGTGCAGGGATGCTAGTGTATTTACATAGATGTCTGCGCATGTTAATTATTTCCTGGGGTCTGAGACAGTATCAAAGTATTCTTACACTAGTCTTGGTGGTATGATGTGAGGGTGAAAACCAGACCATGGTTGTGTTTGTGGAAGAATGTTGAGCACTGATTGAATATGGTAAATATTAGCTATGTTTGTGATGAAGTGAGCATGGAGCAGTTATTGGGTGAATGCTACAGAATGGGGCGGGGGTAGATAAGAGATAGAGAGAAAGAGACAGAGAAGAAGATAAAGAAGAGTGAAGAGAGCATAAATCAGTTATCAAGCAGATGTTAAATATGGAGGAGTGAGTATAATGAAGGTCCCTTGGAACTGGATGGATGGATGAAGGACATCTGAGTGCAGATCCTCACAGCTGGTTCTGTATTGGGTGTCTGGGGAATGGATCAACAACTACCAATCAACAAGCATTTATTAGGCACAGACTATGTGGCAGGCACTGTTCAAGGTGCTAGTGATGCAAAGGCAAAAATGAAACTGACTTTGCCCTTAGAGTTTATAATCTATCAAGGGAGGTAACACACATAGGAATGTGTACAAAATATATACAAAATAGGTATGAGGTGATTTCAGGGGTTGGGCAGAGGCGGTAGCATTTGGTGGGGAATCAGGGAAGTCCTCATGGAGGTATTGCTTGAGCTGAGCTTTGAAGGAAACTGTGGATTTTAAGAAATGCCAGAGAGGAAGAAGTATAATTGAGATATAGAGGGCAATCTATGTTAAGGCACAAGGTCTTGGAACATCATGCATGAGGGTTACCAAGAAGAAGACCAGTTTGACTGGATGGTGGAGTACATGAAGGAGAGTAATATATCTATATCTATATCTATATCTATATATGATATATATTATACAAACACATATACATATATATATGTATGTACAGACTGTCCCCCTCAAAACTGCTCTAAGACTCTCAGGTATACCTTGTATAATAAGGCTGGGAAGACAGGTTGGAGCCAGGTAGTAAAAGGGTTCTAAATGTCAAATAAAGGAGCTAGCTTTTGATGGTAGATGTAATAAGGAGCCACTGAACTTTATTGAACAGGGAAGTGATTTAGGTCAGACTCGTGATTTAGGAATGTTATTTTTGCAGCTGTGTGAAGGATGGTTTTAATAAGAGACAGACAATCATTGCCTTTGTAATTGATCAGAGGTGTTTTGTACCCTCAGCCCTTGTGCCAACCTCCACAGAGCAACAGCAACATTTGGAGAACTGATATCTGATGTCTTGACCATTGTAAAGGTCTAACCAACCTTTGCACAGGCTGTCTTCCAGGATTCTCACAAACATATCCCAAATGTACTGAGCCCCAGAAGTCTCTGCAAAGGAAAACACTTGTGAAAAAACTATTGAACCCAGAATCTTCATATAAACATTATTGCTATTATTCCTGTATTAAACAGGAAATGCTTATGTGTTTGTGTATCTGGGTCCATCTCAAAGTTGTTAGGATCTAAACATGATCTTTTCATCATCATTAAAGATGAAAAGAGAATGCCATTTTTAACTTTTCCTTTTTCTTTCTATTTTCCACCTAACTCTTGACCTCCTAGTTTCATGCATGAATGTTCTTGGAATAATCTGCTTCAGTTGGGTGTCACAATAAACTTTCTTCGAACTCATTTTCTGTTCCATCTCTCTTGGCTCTTTTTCTTTTGTGATAAGGTGATATGGCTTACTATCTCCAACAATGTTCCCTGTAAGTTTTACAAAAGAGTTTCATCCTGAATTGGTGTTGCCATTGGCAGTTATTTCTCTCTTCTTTGCAAGGACATTAAGTGCTTGCTAGCTGAGATGGTTTCTAGGTTCTTTTAGCCTCCTTCTTGTGGCATTTGTTTTGTATCAGATGAGCTTCTTTTGAAAGTGTTGATAATAAAATTGATATCTTTTCTTTATTTCCTTTCCCATTTTTCAGCATCAGTTGTCTGCTTGTATAGGAAAGATAGCCATTATAATTACAACCAGTGTCTTATCATCTTTGTCCTTTCTTCTAGTTTGCTGTTGATTTTGATCTTTGCTTACCTGGTAGCCATTCATTCCCTTTTAAGATACAGTCCATTTTATTTTTCATGTTGTTCGGTGCTTGCCATTATTCAGTGCTTTATGACTCTCTTCTTGAGGAAAATATTCATGATTCATAGGCATAAGACTTCTGAAGAGTCTATAAGTCTTTGGCCTCTTTCATTTCTTAATCCTCAAACATATTTTCTGACTTTTTTTTGTTCTTTTCTCCTTTGCCCACCTTTGCATCAGATGCCATACTTCAATATAAGCACATATTCTTAATGCTAACATTTACCAGTGTCAATATATGGCCACAAGACCTGGAACACCACTGCCTCTGAAGATGTAAAGATGATTTACACATAGAAGGTAAAAGGGAGAAGCCTGGTGGGTGTGAGCAGGCTGCAACAGATAATGAGGAATTCTCAAGAAGAACAAGAATAAAAGCTATCCTCAAGAACTGTAGGATAGGAAGATTAGCTGACAGATGGAGAGAAAGGGTGGAAGTCCTTTAGCATGTTAGATTGATCAATTTGCTTATAATTTGTCCATCCCTTAGATTAAAATATTCTAATTGCCTCTTGGATAAAATACAAACTCCTCAGCCTGACACTTAACAACCTTTTATTCTGATTAGTTCCCACCTACCTTTTCAATCTTATTTCATATTATTCCCCTTCATAAACCCCGTGCTACTATCAAACTGGGTTGCCAGCTATGATCCCCTATACAACTTTCCATCTCCAGCCTGTGTACCTTTGCATAAAATAATGCTGTTGTCTAGTGTGTCTCTCCCTGCCCCACCCCATAACCCCTAGAGTGTAAACAGCTTGAGGGCAAGGTCTGTTTTGATTTTTGCATTTGTTTCCCCAGTGTCTGAGACTGGGCTTTGTACATGGTAGGCTATTAATAGTTTGTTGAATTGAATTGATCACAACTAACCAAAAAAGTTTACCGAATGTTCAACTGAATTGTACTTAACTTCTCTGTTTTATCTATATGTTTTTTCCTCCTGATAAAATATCCATAATTTTTTCCCTTGAAGTACTGTCATCTTTCCTCTTTGAAGTTGCCAGTGAAAAACTGCAAAAAGAAGAAACAAAATTTTACTTGATTGAAAAAAAAATGCCAGCTTCACAGTTATCATTGAATATTACTGTTGAAAAGAATCAAATGAGGACTAAAAATACATTTGCAAAAGAAAAACAGAGTCAGGGAACTGTGAAGTTTCGCTATTTTTGCAAAACAAAGTTAGAATAAGAAAATTGAACCTGCATTGTGAAAAAAATAACTGCCTGGGAGTCCAGATACCTGGGGTCTGGTACCAGTTCTGTCATTACGACTGTGAAAGTTAATTACCTTCTCTGGGCCTCAGTTTTTTCATCTGTAAAATGGGGGGGTTATTTTAGATGATCTCTAAGATCTGTTCCAGCTCAATTAACCCATCAGTGACCTCACAAGTTTGATAGAAATTCCAGCCTTTGTTTTTAGTCATTGACAAAATTCCCAAATGTAATTTATCAGGCACATCTCTTAGTATTGAAATCCACATTTTTCAGAGGGAAATCTAGCCAGAACCTCCTCAACTATTAACTTGAACCACTCCAGGTTACTTCTTCAGATCCACCCACAGGTTTTTTTTCTCCCTACCAGAGAAAAGTATTTTTATGCTTTTGTGTGGAGAAAAAAAAGTTTCTGAATGAAATAATGTAAGGAACACAGGACCTGCTGAACTGAGTCAGAAGAAACTCTCATTCTAGTCCTGGCTCTTGCTTCTAAGCAGCTAGAGAGCCCTGGGCAAGTCATTTTCACTGATTCGATTTCCTTATCTGTAAAATGAAAGGTTGTACTAGCTGACCTCCAAGCCAGCTCCACTGGCTCAGGGCTTCTGTGGTTTCTATGGTTACCACAATTTTTGAGGCATCACCTCCTTCCTATGTTCAGTCAAAGTCTTGGAAAATTATTACCTCTCCCAGCTTACTGGGGTGTGGGTTAAGTCCAGTTCTATCTATGCAAAGATAGAGAGAATAAAAGAGAAAGGTGCTTTTCATTTAAAATAGCCTTAGGTGGTTGATAGGTAATTTTGTCAGTCAAATCCTTTAAGGATACTTACTATCCTGCATATATATGTATGCATATATATATATATATATATATATATATATGTATGTATGTATGTATGTATGTATGTATCTGGCCATCCTCCCTCAAAGTGAGAACTTGAAAAGACCTTAGCTTGAAAGGGCCATCTCCTGATTGATATCTGGCCACTAGACCTAGATGGCTCTAGAGGAGAAAATGAAGCTGGTGACTTTGCACAGCCCTCCCTCACTCAAATCAAAGTGAATTGCAGTCATGTCACCACCTCCCTGATGGTCATGGTTCTCTTCGAGAATGAAGGACAAACCTGGGAAACATTTGTTTTTGTTTTGTTTTTACTATTCACTGATTTTTTTAACCTTTCTTTCAAAATTTATTTAGTATTTTATTTTTTTCCCCAGTTACATGTAAAAACAATTTTTAACATTTGTTTTTAAAACTTTGAGTTCCAAATTCCCTCCCTTCCTCCCTGCCCCCCCACATTGAAAAGGCAAGCAATTCGATATAGGTTACACACGTGTAGTCATGCAAAATGTATTCATAATAGTCATGTTGTGAAAGAAAACATACACAAGTAAAAAAAAAAACAACGCAAGAAAAATAAAGTAAAAAAAAATGCTTCAATTTGTATTCAGACACTATCAGTTCTTTTTCTGGGGATGGAGAACATTTTTCATGATAAGGCTTTCAGAGATGTCTTGGATCACTGTATTACTGAGAATAGCTAAGTCATTCATAACTGATCATCTTACAATATTGCTGTTACTTTGTACACAGTACATTTCATTTTGCATCAGCTCATGCAAGGCTTTCCAGGTTTTTCTGAGAGCATCCAGCTTATCATTTCTTATAGGATGATAGTAGTCCATCATAATCACATGCTACAACTTGTTTAGCCATTCCCCAACTGATGTGCATCCCTTCAACTTCCAATTCTCTACCCCTAGAAAAGAACTGCTATAAATATTTTTGTACATATAGGTCTTTTTCCTTTTTTTTTATGTCTTTAGGGATTCAGACCTAGCAGTAGTATTGCTAGGTCAAAGGGTATACATGGTTTTATAGCCCTTTGGGTACAATTCCAAACTGCTCTACAAAATGGTTGAATCAGTTCACAACTCCACCAATAGCACATTAAAGTCTCATTTTTCCCACATCCCCTCCAACATTCCATTTTCCTTTTCTGTCCTATTAGTCAATTTAATAGGATAAGGTAGTGCCTCAGAATTGTTTTAATTTGCATTTCTCCAATCCAATAGTGAGTTAAAGGGTTTTTTATATGGCTATTGATCACTTTGATTATTTTATCTGAAAACTGATCATATCTTTTGATCATTTATCTATTAGGAAATGGCTTTCATTTTTATAAATTCGACTCAGTTGTCTATATGTTTGAGAAATGAGGCTTTTATCAGAGAAACTTGCTTCAAAATTTTTTTCACAGTTACTATTGCTAACTATATTCCTCTCCACCACTTTCCACTTCCCCCATTTATTCTATTCTCTCTCCTTTTACCCTGTCCCTCCTTGAAAGCATTTTGCTTCTGACTACTCCCTCCCTCAATCTTCTCTCTCTTCTACCACCCCCCTTCTTTTATCCCCTTCCCCTCCTACTTTTCTGTGGGGTAAAATAGATTTTTATACCCAACTGAGTGTGTATGTTATACCCTCTTTGAGCCAATTCTGATGAGATTAAGGTTCACTCACTCCTCCTCACCTGTCTCCCCCTCCCCTCAACTGCAAAAGCTTTTTCTTGCCTCTTTTATGTGAGATAATTTACCCCAATCCACCTCTTCCTTTCTTTTTCTCCCAGTACATTCCTCTCTTACCCCTTAATTTTATTTTTTAGATATCATCCCTTCATATTCAACTCACACCTGTACCCTCTGCCTATATATGCTCCTTCTAACTACCCTAATAATGAGAAAGGTCTTATAAGTTAGAAATGTCATCTTCCCATGTAGGAATGTAAACAGTTTAAATTTTATTAAGTCCCCTTAAGATTTCCCTTTCCTGTTTACCTTTTTATGCTTCTCTTGAGTCTTGTATTTGGAAGTCATATTTTCTATTCAGCTCTGGCCTTTTCATCAAGAATGCTTGAAAGTCCTTTATCTCATTGAATATCCATTTCCCCCCCCGAAGGATTATCTCAGTTTTGCTGGGTATGTGATTCTTGGTTGTAATTCTAGCTCCTTTGCCCTCCAGAATATCATATTCCAAGCCCTCTGATCCTTTAACGTAGAAGATGCTAAATCTTGTGTTATCCTGACTCCACCATATTTGAATTGCTGCTTGCAATATTTTCTTCTTGACCTGGGAACTCTGGAATTTGGCTGTAATATTCATGGAAATTTTCATTTTGAGATCTCTTTCAGGAGGTAATCAGTGGATTCTTTCAATTTCTGTTTTACCTTCTGGTTTTAGAATATGAGGACAGTTTTCGTTGATAATTTCTTAAAAAATCATATCTAGGCCCTTTTTTTGATCATGGCTTTCAGGTAGTCCAATAATTTTTAAATTATCTCTCTTGGATCTATTTTCCAGGTCAGTTGTTTTTCCAATAAGATTTTTCACATTGTCTTCTTTTTTTTTTTTATTCTTTTGGTTTTGTTTTATTGTTTCTTGATTTCTCATAAAGTCACTAGCTTCAATTTATTCTATTCTAATTTTTAAAGAATTATTTTCTTCAGTGAGCTTTTGGACCTCCTTTTCCATTTGGCCAATTCTACTTTCAAAAGCATTCTTCTCCTCACTGGCTTTCTGGACCTCTTTTACCATTAGGCCTAGTCTGTTTTTTAAGATATTATTTTCTTCAGTATTTTTTTGTGTCTCCTTTACCAAGCTGCTGATTTGTTTTTCATTATTTCCTTGCATCACTCTCATTTCTCCTCCCAATTTTTCCTCTACCTCTCTTACTTGATTTTCAAAATCCTTTTTGAGCTCTTCCATTGGCCTGAGACCAATTCATATTTTTCTTGGAGGTTTTGGATGTAGGAGCTTTGACTTTGTTGTCTTCTTCTGAGTGTGTGTTTTGATCTTCTTTGTCCCCATAGTAACTTTCAATAGTCAAAGTTTTTTCCCATTATTTGCTTATTTTCCCAGCCTACTAGTTGACTTTTAAGTCTTTGTAGGGCTCTGCTTCCCGGGTGGAGGGAGCACTGTCCTAAGCTTCAGGGGTTTTGTGCAGCCGTTTTCAGACATACTTCTAGATTTGTTCTTCCTAGGTGGTATGATCTAAGGATTGGGGTTTGCTACTCTCCTGGCCTGTGCTCTGGTCTGTGACTGACCCCAAGCACTCTTTTCTACCCTGGAACTGTAAGAAAGGGTGCCTCCTCCACTGTTGCCACAAACTCTATTATGCTAGTGCTCCTCCTCACCCTGGGACTGCCACTCAGGACTTTGACCCAGATTCAAGTATAAGCAAAGCAACAGAGTCCTGCCTCAGTGCTAGCAAAAAGACCTCTGTGATCTCCTTCTAACCAGTTGTTTGGTCCCCTAACCATCTGTGGGCTGAGAGCTCCAGAAGCAGCCACTGCCACTGCCACTGCTGATTCAGTCACTCCCAAGGCTGCTCCTGGTTTCCTGTGGCCAGGGCTGTGCTGGTGTAGTCTGCACTAGAATAGGCTCCACTTTCACCCAGTTGCTACAGAGCTTTCCTGCTGACCTTCTAAGTTGTCTTTGGCACCTGTAGGCTGAGAGGTCTGGAAACCACCATTGCTGATGCTAATTCAGTCTCTCCTGAGGTCTGCTCCTAATTTGCTGGGGCCTGGTCTGTGCTCCTCTCTCACTCTGCCACAACAGACCTTTCCTACCAACCTTCCAAGTTGTCTTGGGCTGGAAATTCATTTCACTCCAACTTTTGGTGGGTTCTGCTGCTCTAGAATTTGTTTAGAGTCATTTTTTAAAGGTATTTGGAGTGTTTGGGTGAGAGCTCAGGCAAGTATCTGCCTTTACTCCGCCATCTTGGCTCCACCTCCCTCAAATCATTTGTTTTTGAAGAGGACCAATGACATCAGGAGGGTGGTATCTTGATTTGAAAGTGAATTGGATTTAAATGAAGCAGAGCTGTGCAAAATCACCAGCTTCACTTTGTCCTCCAGAGTCATCTGAGTCCAGTGGCAAGACATAAGTGAAGACAACTGGCCCAGGTGAAGGCAATGGCCCAGGATGCAGTGGGAGACCTTGGCTTTATAAAGCTAGGGTCTTTCCCAAGTCTCAGTTTGTCTGAGGCAACACCCATTCGGTAATTAAAGGCTAGGTAAGAACTGAGACAAAAGATGGTCTAGTTTGCCTTTCCAAAAGAATCAATCTGGGAGGGAATGACCCTCAGAGTTTCTGGCCTGAACAGAAAACAATTGCTATTTGCACTCACTCTGATCCACCATAGCCCAGACAAAGAACAAGTGAGGTTTGGGTTGGGAACCAATTAGTGAAAGCCCAGGTGATTTGGGTTTAAAGGTATAGTCAAGTAGCTCCATTCGAATCACAATGGGCTTTTTCAAAGCCTGTTTTTTTTTTTCAATGCTCCATTTCAAGAAATCATAAATGAAAACTGAACAAGTCAAAGAGTTAATTGTCCCAGCTTTGGGGGAAAAAAATGATAAAATAAATAGGAATTTTTAAAATTTAATTTATTTTTAGTTTTCAACATTCACTTCCATAAGATTTTGAGTTTTAAATTTTCTCCCCCTCCCACTTCTTCCCTCCCACCCCTGAGATGGCATACAATCCAATGTAGGCTCTACATATACATTCATGTTAAGCATATTTTCCCATTAGTCATGATGTAAAGAACAATTAGAACTAATGGGAGGAACCACAAGAATGAAGCAATAAAACAAAACAACAAAGGAAAAGGAGAGCAAATAGTATGCTTCCACCTGCATTTAGACTCCATAGTTCTTTCTCTGAATGTGGATAGCAATTTCCATCATGAATCTCTTTGAATTGTCTTAGATTATTGCGTTGCTGTGAAGAGCTAAGTCTATCAAAGTCAGTCATCCCATAATGTGGCTGTTACTGTGTACATTGTTCTCTTGGTTCTGCTCATGTCATGCTGCACCAGTTTCCTTGAAGTCCACCTGCTCATAATTTCTTATAGCACAATAGTATTCCATTACATTCATATACCCCAACTTGTTCAGGCATTCCCTAATTGATTGGCATCCCCTCAATTTCCAATTCTTTGCCACCACAAAAAGAGCTGCTATAAATATTTTTGTGCATGTGTTTCCTGTTCCCATTTTTATGATCTCTTTGGGATACAGACCTAGAAGTGGTATTGCTGGGTCAAAGAGTATGCACAATTTTATAGCCCTTTGGACATAGTTCCAAATTGCTCTCTAAAATGGTTGGATCATTTCACAGCTCCACCAACAATGTATTAGTGTTCCAATTTTCCCACATCTTCTCCAACATTTATCATTGTCCTGTTTTGTCATGTTGACCAATCTGATAGGTATGATGTGGTACCTCAGAGTTGTTTTGATTTGCATTTCTCTAATCAATAGTGGTTTAGAACATTTTTTCATGTGACTGTAGACAATTTAGTTTCTTCTTCTGAGAATTGCCTGTTCATATCAATAGGAATTTTTTTTTAAATCTAGCCCCCAAACCCCAAGATATCTTAAAAATGTAAGTTATCAAAATTTATATGTTTGGACAGAGCACCCACATGTAAGGATATGGCTTCCCATGTGGACAGAGGGAAAAAAGGAGGAAAAGGAGGAGGAGGAGGAGGAGGAAGAGGAAGAGGAAAAAGAAGGAGGAGGAGGAGGAGGAAGAGATTAGAGCATTGTCCAACTCAAACTGGCAGATTGAGTCCTCAAGGGACATCTACTACTACTCCTCACAGATTGTTGTTTATCCTTTCCTCTTGAAGAGGATCAATGACATCACGAAGGTGATGTTTTGACTTGCAAGTAAATTGGATTTAAGTGAAGCAAAGCTGTGTAAAGTCATCAGCCTCACTCTCTCCTCCAGAGTCATCTGAGTCCAGTGGTAACACATAAGTCAAGATGACTGGTGAAGGCCCAGGATGTAGTGGGAGACGTTGGCCTTTTAGTGAGATAGTATAGAAGAATAAGAGAAGAAGTTTCAGGACTGAGTCTTAGACATACTTATTTACATGTATGTTGTCTCATTTAAATATAAGCTCCTTGAGGACAGAGATTGTTTTATTTTTGTCTTTCTATCCCCAGTATCTGGCACATAGTAAGTAGGGTCTCAATAAAATCTTGTTTAATGGACTGATTATACTATAGAGGACTGCTATATTGTCTTCCTCTTTATCTGTGATACATGATGCTGTTTAGTTATGGGGTCCCTCCTACTGTAATCTGCAGTTACTAGAGAGGGTCAATTCTGATCTGAACATTACCTGCCAAAATCTGTAGTTTTGGATGGAGTTTTTAATTTTATACTACCCAGAGATTCTGGTTAAATTTGATCCCATGAGATGTCTAAGACATTAACTGGAAATCTCAAGGGAGATGCTGGCAACTATTCTGATCAGGAGCATGGGCAGGAACTCCCAAGTATGAACCTGTCATCTCTGACGAGTCCTAGTGCAATGTAGATGATAGTGCTTTTCTAAATCATATTACTTGGTTTTAATCCTCTGTAATGTAAAATGTTAGAAAGACAACATAGTAAATAGAGCGCAGGCCTCAGGATAAGGAAGACCTGGCTTCAGTTCTGGCCTCAGCTATCAAGATGACTTCCTAACATTATAAATTTCAGGAGAGATGCTGTTCTGCCTTGGTAGAGAGATATTTCTCATTGGTGGGTCCCTATACTAAAAACAAAAAACAAACAAACAAAAAAAAATTCCAGGTCTGGCAAAAAAAAAAAAAAGTTTAGCTATCTCTAAACTTTCCCCCTCCCTCATAACCTGTGCAACTTCCTTGTAATAAATAACACTGGCTTGAAAGAACCAGTGGTCTAATGGAATACCAGGGAGAAATTGACTTAGCCATAAGATCTGGTCCAATATGAAATAATAGGTTTTATCTAAAGTGGCATATAGTAGAGAGACACTGAGTTGGGAGTCAGAAAATCTGGGTTTGAGCCCGAGTTCTGTTAATATCTAGGTACGTGATCTTGGGTAAGTCATTTTCTCTCCCTTGACCTCAGTTTCCACATCTGCAAAATGAGAGTTGGCCAAAGAGGAAAAGAATCCATATGTACAACAATATTGATAGCATCTCTTTTTATAATGGCAAAGAACAGATAACTAAGGGGGATGGATGCTCATCAATTGGGAAATTATTTAACAAATTACAGTAAGTGAATCTATTGGAATACTGTTATCCCATGGAAATCATATAAAAGATGGTATCAGAGGAACCAGGGAAGATTTGTATGAATTGGTAGAAGATGAATAGAACAAAGAGAATAATTTCTATAACATCATTGTAAAGACAGACTACTTTAAAAGATGTAATAACTTTGATCAGTATTGATTATGGTTCCAGAGGACCAATGATGAAGATGAAGAATGCTACTTACCTCTCAACAGAGAGATGATGGATTTGAAATACAGAATGAAACATATATTTTTAGACATGTCTTAGTCAAGTGGGGATCTGTTTTGATTGACTATGCATAATTGTTACAAGGATTTTGTTTTTCTTTTCTTTTTTTTTCTCCAATGGTGGGGGTGAGAGGGAAGGAAAACAAATTATTGTTAATTTTAAAAAATATATTTTTTTTAATGAGAGAGTTGAACTAGGTGGCCTTTAAGATCCATTGTATCTCAAATACTCTATGAATCTTCCCTTTTTTATAGACACCCTCACTTTCCAGGTATTTGCTTATCCTTAAAAATTTGGAACTATGCCCAAAGGGTTATAAAAATGTGCATACCCTTTGACCCAGCAATACCACTTCTAGTTCTGTTTCCCAAAGATCATAAAAACAAAAAAAGGAAACACATGTACCAAAAACATTTATAGCAGGTCTTTTTGTGGTGGCAAAGAATTGGAAATTGAGGGGATGCCAATTAATTAGGGAATGCCTGAACAAGTTGTGGCATATGAATGTATTGGAATACTATTGTGCTATAAGAAATGATGAGCAGGCAGACTTAAAAAAAAAAACAAATCTAGAAAGACTTACATGAACTGATGCAGAGTGAAATGAGCAGAACCAGGAGAACAATGTATACAGTAACAGCCACATTAGGGGATGACTGACTTTGATAGACTTAGCTCTTCACAGCAACGCAATAATCTAAGACAATTCGAAAAGATTCATGTTGGAAATTGCTATCCACATCCAGAGAAAGAACTGTGTAGTCTGAATGCAGATGGAAGCATACTATTTGTTCTCTTTTTCCTTTGTTGTTTTGTTTTATTGCTTCATTCTTGTGGTTCCTCCCATTAGTTCTAATTGTTCTTTACATCATGACTAATGGGAAAATATGCTTAACATGAATGTATATGTAGAACCTACATTGGATTGTACGCCATCTCGGGGTGGGGGGGAAGAAGTGGGAGGGGAAGAAAATTTAAAACTCAAAATCTTATGGAAGTAAATGTTGAAAACTAAAAATAAATAAATTAAATACTAAAAAAAAACATTAAAAAAGTCTCCTAAGACTTCATTGTCACTGAATTTTAAGCACCTTTTAAAAGAAATTATAAGATGATTACTGCCATAGGCCTATAATTTCATTACAGTGGGTGCAACCCACTTCTTGTACTACATTCTTCTCCAGAAATCCTCCATAATGAACTATCAAATACAGTATCATAAATTTTGAATTAGAAAGGCCTTTACACACCATCTAATCCAATCATCTCATTTTACAGATGAGGGAACCTGAGGCTCTCCTATAACTCTAATTTTCTGGATACCAGTACAACACAGGTTGACATGACGAAAAAAACAATTCATCTCCAGATGACCAACTGACTAGTAATATGTCTCCCTGTAACTTAACTTTTTTCAACTTCAGTTTCCTCAAATGGGAATTATAATGGCTCCTACTTTATAAGGGTGGATATACATATATTATATATATATATACATATACTATATATTATGTTATATATAAGAATCATATATGCATGATATATGTTATACATATAAGGATCAAATGAGATAATGTGTATAAAACACTTTGCAAACCTTAGAGTGCAATAAAAATGCTATTATCAGTCTATCTATCTTTAATAATCATAATAGCTAGCATTTATATAGTGCTTTATGTTAGAGCTGTTGATGGAAAATGAAGTTACCTAGAAAGATATTGTGACAAAGAGAAAATAGTGCTGATACTAAAAACCTGGCATTCTATAGGGGAAACAACATGTACATAGGAACTGAAATTGCCGAATACAGGCAAAGTAGATACAAGATCCTCTGAGGGATAGTGGAAGTATTAGCAGCTATAAGAGAGTCAGAAAGGTCTTATGTAGGAGGCAGCTATTATGTTGAAAGAAACTGGGGATTCCCAAGTGAGGTTGGAAGAGAGTTCACTCCAAAAATGAGGAACAGCCATGATGTTCCAAGGAGATGAAATATCTTATAAAAAGAATAGCAAAGTTGAAGCAAAGACTACATGGGAGAATAATGTGCAATAAACCTGAGGAGATGGGTTTGAACCATATTGTGAAGGGCCAAAAAGAGGAGTTTGTGTTTTATCACAAGGAGGCAAGAGGGAGCTCCTGGAACATTTTGAGGAGGTGAGTGATGTGGCTAGAACTATGCATTAGGGAATTCACTTTGGCAGCTGGTGGAGCATGGATTGTATTGTGGGAAGACTTGAGGCAAGAAGGGCAATTAAGGAGCTATTGTAATAGAGTAAGAAAGGTGTTATAAAGGCTCAAACTAAGGGGATAGACGGGTATGGAGAGGAGATAGGCATGAGAGATGCTATGAGGATTAAACCTTAAAGATTTGTCAACCTATTGGATGTATGTGGTAAAGGAGAATAAGGAGACCAGGATGACTCAGCCTGAGAAATCAGGTGACAAATGATGGTGGTACCTTCAATAGAAAGTTAGGAGAAATGATAGGTTTGAGGGGGAAATAAGATATGATCTTTTTTTTTTTTAATGTTGAGTTTGGAATACCTAGGGCAGCAGTGTGGTACAGTGTAAACCATGCTGGATCTGGAATCAGAGGACCTAGGTTCAAATTCCACCTCTTCTCCTTTAGAGAAGTCATTTAATCTCCTTGGGCTTCAGTTTCCTTGTTGTAAAATGAGAGGGTTGGAATAGATAGGCTCTGAAGTCACTTTCATCTCTAGATCTCTAGTCCTATAGGACATCCAGTTGGAAATGTCCAATAGCAAGTTGGTTATGTGGAACTGGAGCTCAGGAGAGGAATGTATATATGAATAGAGAGAGAGAGAGAGAGAGAGAGAGAGAGAGAGAGAGATTGAGAGAGAAAGAGAGATCTTGGAATTATTTACATAAAGAAGATAATTGAGCCCATGGGACCTGATGAGATCATCACAAAGGGTATATGTACAAAGAAAAGAAAAAGGATCCTTGTCCCACCACAGTTATGGGATGGAGCATAGATGATAATACAGTAATAGAGTCTTAGAAGGAGATGCCAGAGAGGGAAAAGAAGAACCAGGAGAACAATGCCATGAATTCTCAGGTAGGAGAGAGTACAAAGGAAGAGATAGTTTGGCAGTGTCAAGTATTTCAGAGAGATCAAGAAAGGTGATACCTGAGAAATGGCCACTGGTGGGTTTGTAGCTCTTCTTGGACACGTAACTAGTTTTGTGACCCTTAGGTCTTCTCTTACCACTTGCTTACTTTTTAGGCCTTCTCTTATAGACCTACTGTAATCTCACCTTCCCCAGCCTGTGAAACTGCCCTGAAGTCTTAATTGACCATCCAATCTACCATACCATTCTAAAGGTTGGTCTTGATCCATTTCAACAATACCACATTACAACTCCTTACTTAGAGATCTAGGTTTTAGATAGGAGGATTTCTTTACCTTAGCCCCAAGCCATTTGGCCATATTTCTGCAAATTTGCCCTTAAGCAGACACTCCTGGCATGTCTCCTTCCCCAGTGGATTGCTCTTCCCTGCTGGGATGCAAGTTACATGAAAAGTTCGAACAGGGAGAACCAGATGTCAGCAAAGCAAAGGAGTCCTAGTGATTTCTTCAGCCTCAGAAAGACCTAGGAGGAAGTGCTGCCCCTATATAAGAGGTCTGTATGTAATAAACTGGTTCACTCTTCCATACCATGTTATTTTAGCTTAGTGTTGGCTAGAGAATGGGATCCACCTAAATGAGAGTTAGAAAAGGGCCTAATTCAAATGGTGTCAGATTTATAGATGTGGGGCCATGAGCCATTATGTTAAAATTGATAAGCCTCCATAATTTAATCTGGTCTCTCTGTCCTTAATTGACACATGGATTGTATTAATAAACTTGGGGAGGGGAGGGGGAGATTTACTTGGAATGAAGTAATTATCCTTCAGTCTCTAATAAAAGTTTAGTTATGGGTCTCTCAAGTTCCTCCTAGCTCTATGATCCTGTGACCCAAAGAATCTCCCAGAGGCAGCTGTGTAGGATTACCCTTGGCTATTACCAGGCACACCTAAGGCAGTGGGTATAGGTGAAGGAAGTTGTGTATTCATTCTCCAGGTATTCTCCAGTATGCATTTTGGTAGAGCACATCTCCAGGGTGGTGGGGTGAAGGGGGAAGAAAGTAGGGCAGAGATGTGGAAGGAGGAGAGAAGAAGAAGAAGGAGGAGGAATAGTTCCTACTGTCCTATTCAGTGTGGAAACATTTTTATCGTGAATGTAACAACACAGTATTACTTCTGGGCTCAGGGGTGCTAGGGTTATTCTTCCTTTTCCACTAAAGGGCTCCCTCAGCTCTGGGCTCATGCTCATGGCTCCAGATTCAATCTTAGGGGATGGTGACCTCTAGGGAAGGATCAGGTTCTTCTACTTTTCTGTTCTTTATGAAGCTCTGGGGAGAATCACTTACAGCTTAGGTCTGGCTCAAGTCTAGCATGCCTCTAAAAAGAAGTAGAAAGGTCCTCTGGGTACAATGGAGAGCTGGTATAGGGAAGCTATTTATTTCCTCTACATAAAAGCAAATGCTAAAAACAAAAAAACAAAACACAAGATTTAAAAGTGACCTTTGGCAAAGGAGTAACTCATAATTATAATTGTATTCCTCTGTGATGCTGATGATTAAAACATCAAAATGTGAAGCATTTTGCAGGACTGCTGAATAGGTATTTCACCTTAATCTCATCCCTGAACAGTCAAGGTCTATGTCTTTTGGCAAGCAAGACCAGGGTTTGGCCTCCTCAGAAATGTTGAGAAAGGATAAAATCATAGGATTCTTGCTCTAAAGCAAGAAGGAACCCTACAGTTCATCTCTCTAGTCCAACCTTCTCATTTTGCAGATGAAGAAATCCCTATCAGAGAGACTGAATGGTTTGCCCAGCATCATACAACTTCAGTTCATTTGCCTAGGGCCACACAATTAATTTGCATGGGAGTCAGGGCTCAAACTACCTTGCTTAGGCTATTTAACAGTCATCTATCTGGTTGTGGTGGTGTTGCTAACTGTCAGCCAATGGAAAAATACCATGCCCAGATATCAAAGAAATAATGGAATTAAGAATAAACTTAATTATTTTTGCTATGCCTAAGTAATGTTGGTTATGCATAGAAATGTATTTGATAGTCACTCTGGAAAACACAGAAAGCTTTTCAGGACAGATGAAAAAAAATTTCCTCTCCTATATTCTCAAACATGATATTTATTGGAGGTTTTAACTAGGTATGGCAAGAAGGATCTGATCCTTTTAGTTGTCTTTAGAATTGATAACAATTGCCCCAATCTAATTAGTCATGTGGTGATTAAAAATTATTATGACCACCAAAATTAATGAATCAACTTTCCAACCTGATCTCTTCCTATCTAAAGATGACATGAACCCAGCTGTTCCTATGTTTGAAAATGCAGAACCTAAGAGATAAAGAATTTTTTTTTTCACTTTGCAGTTGTGGTAAGCATCTATGTGCAGACCATGTGCCAAGCTAGCCACAGGGGATACGGAGACCAAAATGAAACAACCCCTCCAAATGAAACTCCCTCAAGGAGCTTATATTCTATCAGGGAAGACTGCATATACACACAGACCCATGCATGCATACACATACATGTAACAAATATAAGGTAGTGGAGGGACAGTAGCTGGGGAGATAAGGACAAGGTTCATGTTGAAACTGTGGCTTGAGTTTTGAAGCAAAGGAGTGATTCTGAGATGTAGAGGGGAGAAGGGGCTACATTCCATGCATTAGGGAGAGCCTAAAGTAAAAAAACCAAATCTGGGAAAGCAGAGTGTCCTGTGTGAGGAAAATCAAGGTCAGCTGAGCTGGATCTGAGAATGCATAAAGTAGAATTATAAATAATAAGCCTGGGGGAAAAGCAGGTTGTAGCCAGGATGTGAAGGGCTTTTAATGCCAAACCAAAGAGTTTATGTTAGAAGTAATTGAGAGTCACTAGAATTTCTTTAGCAGGGAGGCTAGAAATAGAGCACTGGGCTTGGAATCAGGAAGACTTATCTTCCTGAGTTCAACTCTGGCCTCAGACACTTACTAGTTGTGTGACCCTAGGCAAGTCACTTAACCCTGTTTGCCTCACTTTCCTCATCTATAAAATGAGTTGGAGAAGGAAATGGCAAACCACTCCAGGATCTTTTCCAAGAAAACCCCAAATGAGGTCACAAAGAATCAGAGACAACTAAAAATGATTGACCTGGGAAGCAAATGATCATATGCTGCGCTTTAGGAACTTCACTTTGGGATGTATTGGAGAGAGGAGAGAGGAGGTAGGGAGCCCAATTAGGAAGCTACTGAAATAGTGCAGGCAAGCATGATGAGGGCTGAGTTGCAGGTGATGGCTATGTCAATGGAGAGTAAAGAATGGATAAGAGCCGTTGTGGAAACAGGAAACATAAGATTTGGTAATTGTTTGGATGTGGGAGGTGAAGGAGAATCAGAAGTAAAGGATGGCCCCAAGGGTGTAAGTCTAAGTGAATGGAAGGAGGGTGGAGTTCTTGATAGAAGGAAAGAAGTTGGGAAGAGGGATGGGTTTGGGGATGGGGTGGGGAAATCAGTACAGATAATGAAATAATAGGATCAGAGATTTATTTAGGAACATAGGTTTAGTGCTGGAAGGAATTTTAGAGCCCATCTCATCCAACCCTCCAATCCACTCCCTCCTTTACCACATGGATGAGAAAACTGCCCAGACAGGTTCGTAAAATGAAATATTTAAAGCTGAAATGCACTACAGAGGCCATTTAATCCAACTCCTTAATTTTACATAGGATGGAATGGAAGCTCAGAGAGGATAAGAGATCTTCCTCAAGTTAAAGGCAGATCCAGGATTTGAACCCAAATTCTCTGACTCAAAATCCAGGGTCCTTTGTACTATACAATACACACTTTCCCCAGAGTCTCACAGATAATAGAGTAATTTCAATGCCTAATCTAAATTTGTGAATCTCTCCTCAAACAGTTGTTTCACCCTGTGGGTTTTCCCTTCAATAGTACTATGAAATGAACTTTTTCTTTGATTGATTCCATTCATCTCTTCATATTTGGAATTTGATTTCAGTACCACAAAAGCAAAAAGGGCCCTAAAAGGGAAAGAAAAGGAAAATGGGGGGGGGGGGGTCAACAAGCACTGAGTCCTTGGGAAAGTAGATATCCCAACCATGGCCCATGGTTCATACCTTTGAGGACAAGATGTATGTCAGGCTAGGGGATGAGTGCTTCAAGAGGGAGGAAAGACCTGAAACCCGGATAAGAGTCTAACAAAGGAGAGCATTTTAGAAGTGTCATTTCCCAAGGCCATGTGAATGTACTCTGCACAGTGAAGGAAACATTGTAGACAGCTTGTTATCTGGGGAGCAGTGACAGATGACGTAGTTCCATGATAGTTCATTATTTTTTGTAGCATTTGAAGATTCTCAAGGTCTTTTTAAAATCCTGGTTGGCAGAGAAAAAACTAATAAAGAAAGCAAGGCTTTTTTTTTGATACATTACAGGAGACTAAATAAGATTTAACTAGTATGGTGAGCATGATTAAAGAAATTCATCTTTTTGAGAAGGCCAAAGTGAAATATTTTGGAAAGTCTTTCAGGATAACAACTTGAAATGGCAAGGAGAAAGAGAGAGGGAGAGAGAAAGGGGGAGGGGAGGGAGGGAGAGAGAAAAAGAGAGGAGTGGAAGGAAGGGAAGGAGACACAAGCATCAGAAATGTGGCTGAACTCTCCTTGGGCTGATTATCAGGACTTCAGGGAATACTTGAAGACTGATTGAGTTGGAAAGGTGCTTGGTAACTTCTCAAACTGACCTTTGTTTGAAAAATGCATTTTCAGGAGTACTAGAGACAAAAGCATTTGATAAAAGGATGGACTAATTTGAAAATAGTTAGAAGAATGAATAATCACCTAAAGCAACAGTAATAATAATAACTGAGAAATGACAGTAACCAATAAGCATTTGTTAAGCCCTGACTTGGTGCCACTAAATGCTGGGGAAACAAAGAAAGGCAACCTCCCCCCAAAAAAAGAAAACCCCAAACCAGTGCCTGCCCCTAAGGAACTTACTTTCTAATGAGGGAGACAACATACATATAACTATATCTATACAAGATATAAACAGTGAAAGTGGAAAGTAATCTAGGGAGAAAGGCTCTAGGAACTGGTAGGAAAAGCCTCTTGAAGATGACAGAACACGATCTGAGTGGGAGCCAGGGAAACCAACGCTTAAGGCCTAACAGGGATTTACATAGGCAATCTCATTTGTTCCTTTAGACAACCAGGTCAAGTAAATACCACAGATATTTTCTGATGCTTGTGATCCATATCTAAGATCCTGGCTTAATGAGAGAACCAGGAATGTGTTGGAGGTGCAGGAACCACTTAGTAATGTTATGGGGGTGTGACTGTGGATGTCGTTCTGAACCTAAAATATTTCAGCTAATTTTTTGCTTCTCTCAGGTCTTCTTCTCACTTTGACTCTCTCTCCTGCCTCAGGACACTGCGGGGAGGGGGCCTTTTTGGGGATACAGTGATATGAGAAGGCAAAAGTAAAACCTGGCTGAAAGACTAACATTGCTACTGAGTGGAAACAAGAACATTTGTTTGCCTCTTCACCTGGGGCAATGAGAACCTCAACACAACTCTTAGATTTTATTGATTTAGTCAATCAAGAAGTTATCTCAGTGAAAAGGTGGGCTTGCTCACTGAAGAAGCTAGTCTAATTGGTCATTTCACAGAATCCACAAGTCAGCTGAGCCTAGATGGCTCCAATGCAGAAATAAATTTTATATGTGGCAGGCATGGGGATTCATGCCAAAAGGATCTAGGTAATTACAAACATAACCAAGCATGTCCCTTCTCACCTGGATACTCCGACTAGAATAGAACCAATGCACACAGGAACGTGGAACGTTCTGAGCAGGCATTAGGGAATGGGGGGGAGGGGCAGAGCAGAGTCAAAGGGAAGAAAGAAACTTCCAGGTTGGAGCACCAGAGAGAAAACTCTTGTCTTTGTTTGTATTCATTTCCTTGACATTTATTCTATATATACTATGTAGTTGCTGCTTTTCCAGTTATATGTTCCTTGATAGTGGGGAATTTTCCCCCCATTCTTTGCATGTGTATCCCCAGAGGCTATCCCTGTGCCTAGCATGCAGTTGGGCATGTAAGACATTACAGCAGATGCAGATGCTGCTAGGCAAATATCAGGAGGCTTAAACATAGCCTGAGGAAAGGAGTCCTCACAGACTTCAAGTGTCATGCTGTGACAGACGACTCAGGAAGAATAAGAAAGCTATAACAAGCCACCGGGATTGATCCCTAAGTACCCAGGGGACTGATTCTAAGGAAGGAGTTGGTGGGGAGTTAGAGACTGCATTTGCATGGGAGACACATTTTATTCAGGTTGTTAGGTTTTCTCTAAGTGTGGTACTGTTGATTCTGTGGTACTGAGATGGAACTTTTGACGGTAGAAAGAAAACTGAGCTCACCAGATGAGAGGGTGGTAACTATTGATTTGCTAAAAGGGCTCAGATGTGAGCCGCTCCTCTGTTCTTTACATGCTGAAAATAAAACTCTTCTGTGTTTATTGCTTTGGAAACCTGATGCCTTTATGGGATTAGGGAACCCTTAGAGAGACATAAACCTGATTCTGATGACCTCAGGGGAGACTTTTGAGAGGAAGCAATGAGCCATAGATTATCATTAATCTGAGACACCCCCACCCCCAAATGTTAAACCTGAAGTCAGAAGAAAGGTTATGAGGGATCTTTTGACAACACAGGTTATATAGTATATAAGGTATTATTAGCCGGTATATGATACAGACTATGTTTACCTTTTAAAAAAAAAGTGATCAATTCAAAAAGGTAGTGTTTCCCTCTCCTTACTTCCTGACCCCAATCAAGGAAATGAGGAGGCAGCTAGACTGTGTAGAGTACATAGAATGGATTAGGAATGAAGAGAATGAATACATTTTGCAAAGAAAAGCAAGTATACTCTGAACAGTCACTTTGCCCACATTTTTTGATTGATGGAATGGTCCAGGGTAGAGACACATGTGAAGCTTGATCTGAGTCATTTTTTTTTTTATGGCCAGTTTTCATGGATACTTGTTTTTAGTGGGCCCAAGAGAATATCCATTTTTTAAATGAATTATATTAACTTAAAATCAACGACATTTCAGTGCTTAAGCATCTGGTGTTTTTGTGTGGCTATTCACCCATGAAGACTGTAACTTCATGGTACTTTTATACATAATCACCTTGAGTTGCTACAGTTGAAAGAAATCCCAGGAAGTGCCACTGAAAATGAGAATTTGAATAGGCTAATAGATTGGGATTTATTCTGGTGGCTGGTTCTAAATTCACCTGAGCAACCTCAGCCCCCAAGCAATGCGGTATAAAAGCTGAGTTCAGAGCCACAGTCCATCACAAACCAATCTGTCTCCCTAAAGGGGGTCTTGCCTACCTGCCAATTCAAGACCTCAAATTCTGGCCTCTGGTGACATGAGCTGCTCAGCTAAGGTGGACAAGTAGCAGCAGGTGACTGACGACTTCTCTTAAGTATCAGAAGAAGGAGTGGACCGGGGACTGGAGCTCTGGGAACTAACTATGGGTTGATCCATAATGAACTACTCAGCTGACTGAGGCTAGTTACTCTATGTTAAGAGTGGGTGGAAGTCACCCAACATTCATGATTCTTCTTTGGATAGGTTGAGATTGGCTAGAGAACAGGCAGCTAGGTGGTCCTGCAGATAGAACACTGGGCCTGAACTAGGAAGCCCTGAGATCAAATGTGACCTCAGACAATTATTAGTTGTGTGGCCCTGGGCAAGTTACTTAGCCTCTGATTGCCCCAGTTTCCTCATTTGTAAAGTAGGGATAATAAAAGCACCTGCCTCCCAAGGTTCTTGTGAGGATCCAGTGAAAAATAGTATTTGTAAAGCACATAGTGTAGTGCTAAGCACATAAGTGCTATATAAATGTTAGCTATTATAAAATAATCCTTCCGGCTGGAGGGCTTGAAGACTCCTAAGTCTTTTGATACAGCTCTTTGATTTTATAAACAAGCCTTTTCGAATACAAATTAATATTTACATAGAGTACAAATTACAGATTAGCAACAGAAGCTTAAAACAAAAATGCTAAAACCACAGGAGTTGTTTATGCTCAGTGACTCCACTTTCTCACCATCAATTTGTCCTTAAACCTCTTGACATCACATTTTCCTATTTTCTCAAAAGTCACCAGGAACCTGCCAAATGCCAAATCCAATGGTCTTTTCTCAAGCCTTGGCCTCGACCTTTGCAGTATTTGACACTATTTACTACCTCTTTATTTTGAAAAAGAGTAAGAGCGTCAGCTCTGAGGTCAGAGGACATACATTAGAAACCTAGCTCTGCAGTTTAACTTGTGTGACCAGGGACAAATCATTCCATTTTTTCTGGCCCATCGTTTCTTTATTTGTAAAATAACTTGATGATTTCTAAGGTCACTTCCAGTTCTCACTCCTATGATCCAGCTCCTTTTAAACTTAACTTGACTCCTCTTGTCCATCAACTTTGGGGGAGGGAGGAATCAAATCTCCTGGTTTTATTCTGTCAAATCCTTCCTGGGGTCCTATGCAGCTCAGAGACTTAAGGCCAGTTTGGGGTCCACAGCCTCGTTGGTTAACGCCTCAGCTCCTAGTTCTTCAGTACTTCAGATGCACAAATCATTTCTGTGACTTACTTCATTAGTGGCCTATTTCTGAAGTGACTTCCTGAGGGATTTGGGCCCTTTAGATCAAAGCTCCTCTTTCCTCACTTTTACGAGATGGAAACGACAGTGTGAAAGAAAACTACTTATTTCCCAGTTATATGCGACCCTGAGCTAGTTATTTAATTTCTCTCAGCCTTAATTTTCTCATCTGTAAAATGGTGACAATAGTATCAACTCTCTCACAGGTCATTGTGAGAATCAAATGAGAAAATATAACTGTAAAGCACTTTGCAAACTTCAAAGTGCTGTATAAATTATTATTACAAAGAGCATTTCTGGTTGAGAGAACAACTGCCCCCTCCTCAGGATTCTCTCTAATCATAGGTTTTCTCATCTTTTTTCCCCTTCCTTTCTGCTATTTGCAAAGAAAGAAAAATAAACTACCTTTTTTTTCTTTGTAGTGGAGTGATCTGAATTAATTTTAAAACAATGCTTAATTAGTCAACTGGCAGGGTCTCAGTTAAAGACTAGTCTCCGAAAAGAGCATATATCTATTGCTTACATCAGAACATCCTGAACAAAATGTAAATCAGATTTTTGAACCAACCATTCAACAAAGCATTTATTAAATGCTTATGTTCGAGGAATTGTATTAGGTTCTGAGAATCCAAAATCAAATAATGAAACAATTCCTAATCTAGAGGAGCTGATATTCTAACATCTGAAGGTAGGTTAAAACTGAATTTGGGGACAGAAATGGAAAAAAACAAATACTATTTCAACTTAAATAAAATACTAACAGTATCACAGAATCAAAGATTAAGAGTTGGAAAGGACTTCAGAGGTCCTCTGGTCCAACATTCTCATTTTACAGATGTGGAACCTGAGGCCCTGAAAGATTGTGACCTTTGAAAGTTGACATACATAATAGACAGAGGGGCAGTCTTGTAGTCAGAAAGAGCTGGCTTCTGCCTCTGAAACGTATTACAGTTATCCCTTCTACATCCTGACTTTCTTCATCCTGGCTTCTATATATTGCAGAGAGGTATAAGAAACTAAGCGGAAATTTGGGGGGGTTTGTGGAAGCTGCAGATGACACACAAAGGCCAGCAGATAACACAGAAAAAAAGTTTAGAAACTCAGAAATACATAAAATATATGCACAGTATTATATAATATCAGCATATTTTATCTTTTAATGCCATAACAATTCAGACTTCTTCTCTGGTACAAAGGGAGGGTGGGGGGGGGCACACTTCTAATCCCCATGATGATGAGGAAGAGATAACGGTAGTTGTGTATTCATGTGACCTAGACAATTCTGTAAGACTCTGTGCTGCTGATGAGTTGCTCTCCTGCATCAGCCGTGAGACGTTCCTACACCCGACATGCTTCACATGGATAAAAATCACATGTTAATACAACAATAACAAAAAATAATGCTATAATAAGCCAATCATGTTTCTATCACATTACATAAAGAATGATAGAGACTCGAACTGATTTCACTGGTATATTTATTATGTAAATATATTATTAAATAACACTAATGTATTATATTTAGAAGTATGAACATGTTTGGTTATGGCAACTGAGAATCAAGAAAAGTGAAAGTGTTATGTAGAACTGAGAACTGGCAGAAGACAGTTTCGTACAGGAGAATGCTAGTCAGTGACCTTGGTCACTGAATGTATCATTTAGTACTGAGAAGCCAGACCCACGAGTAGTCCTTCCTAAGGCTATTCAATGCCATTTGTTTTTCTTGATCTCTATATTTTATTCTTATTCCCTTCAATTCCTGAAATTTACTTAGCACTGTAACCAGTGCCAATTCTTCTTTGATTGCTATGAGTTTCTGCCTTCTATTTCTATGAACAGCCTTTTCAGAATGTTAAGACAAGAGTCACGACTTATCCCCCAGTGAGTTTTTTAAAAATTGAGAAATGGAAGACGTTGAAGGAATATTTATGAAAAAGGTCTGTATGTGTCAAAAGGTGGCCAATCACATTCCGTCATTTCCTTTTTCCATACCATGTAATTTTCTTTTGTCTTTTAACATAACATTTTTAAAGTTTCACGTATTTCTTTTATCTTTTCTTCTCATCATCAAATGAAAATGTGTCCCCTATAGAGAAATTTGCTCTTGTTTTGTGGAGAAAGGAAAACAAATTCAAAACAAAGTTTTGAAATGTCCCCTTGGGCAGGATTTATATACTTCACACATTCTATAGTATGAGAACCCACCTGAAATGGTGTAATGAAAATGAGGGAAGTATTTCTACAGAATATCCTGACTTGCTCTACAAGTTACAATTCTCCTGGTTTTTCTATATGGCCGGTCCATGTGAAATTGGGATCATTATCACTAAAAAACAAACAAAACCAAGACATCAACCCTGAGAAGGGAGAACTTACAAAGCTCAGGAGAAAAGCTCTTCCAGACTCAGATCCAAATGAATCAATGCCACTTATTGAGCACTGTTTTGTCTTGCACCCCACTGTTGTAGCCTTTCGACATTTTATACAACAATTATACAACAAATTTAGAAGCTACAGGACAGGTCTGGTGAAAAAGACCTGGGGTTTAGTGGACTGCATGTTCAAAATTGAGTCAGTTGAGCATGACAGAGCATTAAGAAAGAAAAATCCTAATGCTCTCCTAGGCTGACCTAGTGTCTGGGAGACAGAAGGTGACAGTTGTGTGAACAGAGCCCATCTGAAGGGCTGGGTCGGGTTGGGTTCTGAGAGTCACATCTTCCAAAAGGCACTTGGAGAAGCTGAGAAGGAGAGGGGGGGACCAAGTTGTTAAACCAGGAGAAGTCTTAGCAGGCACCTAAGGAGCCCTCTTTTTAAGGAGACTTTTATTTAAGCATCTGAAGGGCTACCACCTGAAAGAGGGATTAGTTTTGTTCTGCTTGGCCCAAGGGCAGTACTAGAAGTAAGGAAGGGAAGTTGTAGAGAAGCAAACTTTGGCATAATAGAAGGAAATACTTCTCAACAATTAGAACTGTCCAAAAGTGGAATGGGTTAGCCTGGGGCCACATGCCTGTGGTCTGATTCGGTTGATGCAGGAAGTACCGAGTTTCTTCTCACTGGAGATGTTTAAGGGGAAGCTGGAAAGGCTACTTGTCGGTCATTCCATGGAAGAAATCCTTAGTAAGGTAGAGGTTGGATGATGTCCTCTGAAACTCTGCCTCCTCCAGGAACATGCATCCATATTTGTGGCACCCCAGTGGGTTTGAAGCCCCCTCAAGTGCAGAATGAACGGGAGATACCAGGAAATCAAGCAACCCATCTGCCATGTGAACTCTGCCTGGGGATTTTATGCCAACCTCACTTGTATTAGTTTAGACTATTTTATTTCTACAAGTTAACAAAACATAATAGGGTAGGGATCTGAGCTGTGGGAACTCCCAGATATGTGAGAGAGTGCACCTTTTCTTCTGTTTATGGTCTTGGAGAGTTGCTTAGAATACCAAGAGAAACTGCAACTTGCCCAAGGTTACATGGCCAATGGCAGAGAGGCAATCTGAACGCTTATCTTCCTCACTCCACAGCCAACTCTCATCCTCTACATCAGGCTGCCTCTCAATATATAACACTGTCATAAAACAAAGAAAAGACAATTAAAAGACAAAATAAAAGTTATCATTTCCTCTAGAAGGCCATACATGAGGCCTGGGAACTGAAAGGAGGGCCCAAAAGAGATTTTTAGACTTTTTTCATTAGCATATTAATATGTTAATCAGATTCACTAATTATCACCTTAGAAAGCAAAGAGGGAGCCTGGCCCTGACATGATGAGGTATGGGATAGAAAAAAGGAGGAAGGAAGGAAGCGAGGTAAGATCAACTAAGGCTGCAGGGGAGAAGGACTCAATTACATCCCATTCAGGAATCATTTTATTTCTTACTGTGTCCCAGGTACTGTACTATATCCTGGGATTATTGACTAGGGACAATGACTAAGGAGAGAAGGCCAAGTGCAGTATTCCTGTGAGGGCTCTTTGCTTCTGGGCAGGGGATTGGGGGAGTGAGCTCCTGATCTAGCTCCATTGGCCTTCAGAGATTACAATTCATTGTTACTACTGTAAAAACAGTGACACAGTACATGGAGTGCTGGAGAGAATTCTGAGAATAGATTAGGAGTCAAGATAAAGATTAATTTCACACCCTTCACCATTTTGCCTAGGGGTGGGACAGTTTGGGACAGAATTTAGCATGCAGCAAGGGAAAATAATTCAGTTTGTTTCTACAATTCTGTTTGAAGCTACACTGAGAACTTGTTTTACAGGTAGCTTTGATTATAATGAAAGATCCTTGAAGGTCCTATCAACCCAGTTAGTACCAGGTAGTGTTTGTGAAGCACATTTGGGAAGCAAGGTGGCACTGGACTCGGGAGTGAAAAGTTCCTAATGAGGAGGTGGAATTAGGTGATTTCAAAATTCCTTTCCAGCTTTACCACTATAGAGCACTAGGGAATCAGGTCCTACTTCGGCTACTTAGTAGGTGCCTTACCTTTGACCAATTACATAAGCTTCTTAGACCTCAGTTTCCTCATTTATAAAATATGAGTCATAATAACTAGACATCAATGTTTATGAACAAGCATTTATTTACTAAGATGTATACACACATACAGGATTAAGTCAAATGTTTAAAAATTAGTGAGGGCTCTCAAAAGAGCTTTTGTTTATATAGGTTTTATATATATATTAATTTCTACAGGGTTGGAAATTAAAATGTGTTACTATTAGTAATTCTGATTTGTTTTTTTAGGCAATTAGGGTTAAGTGACTTGCCCAGGATTACACAGCTAGTAAGTGTCTGAGGCCAGATCTGGTTAGGTCCTCCTAACTCCAGGGCTGGTGCTCTATCCACTGAACCATCTAGTTGCCCCTATAAAATGGGTTACTATTATATGAAAAGTTTTGACCTCATGGACCCCGTGAAAGGGATCCCAATCCACACTTTTGACATCTAAGTGTTGGTTTACATTACTTAGAGATTTAAGGTTCACTAAGCACTTTCCTCACAACTCAGTGAGAGAGGGCAAGTTTTATCATTTCCATTTTACAGGGGAGGAATGGGAGGCTCAAACTGAGGAAATGATCAGAGCTATAACTAGGGCAGGGCAATCAGACCTTTGCTTCAGGGCAATGACATTTAGAGGGTGCTGACAACATTGCAGTCTTTCACCAGTACAGAAAAAACTGAGGTTAACACTTTATTAGCTAGAATAGTTAGTTAAAATAGGAAGCTATCAGATGGCCTACTTTTTCTTCAGGTGCCACACTACAGGAACTACGGTACTCTACTCCTCCATTCTTTCTCCAAAAGCAGCCTCAAGGAGTCTTGGAATTTCTTCACTTCTCCTTGCCCCTCCCTTGAAACATTTGTGTTGCTTGCCCAGGTGTAAAAATTGCTTTAGCCATGGCTTTGAAAGTAACTAGCTGGTTGGTCACAGTATCAGTTCAGGACATTTGGAACTTATTCATTAAATTCATTATGTGAAAATGCATAATAAAGTATAAAAAGCACAATACAAATATACTATTAAAATAGCAGAGTAGGGGGTAGATTGTCTTCATTTTGTGTAGTACTCAATACCCTATTCGCTTCTAATAAAGTATAATTCTTGATACAGCTAATTTTAACCTTTCAAGAATGCTTTAAAAATACGCCAGGTTAGGGAGGGTTATAGAGGAGTCAATGCAGGAGGATGGTTAAGAATAACAGAAAGCTTCCAAGCTGAAGAATAAAGGGGAAAAAACCGAAAAGCTGAGGAGGGGCTATCTGCATAGCAGGGGGTTGGGGGGGGTGACAGCTAATTTTTATGAGAATGGGCAGGGCTGCAGGGTTGCTTGGGAGAAGCATTGCATCAGTGAAAACAGAGTGGAGGTGATTTGCTAAATTGGATGATTAGAGTAAATGACTCCCCTCAGTCTGTGAATTTAATGACAGTATGAAGTTTCCAGGGGGGGAAGGGGAAGGAGTGGGGGAGCATTTAGGGAGTTATAAATATGAGTCAGTCCAGCACCGGCTGAGAAAATAGCCACCAAGTTTGACTGGTCTGAGAGATTTCACGTCAGGCTTCCCCTTAAAGGTGCTTGCTCCGAGACTTCAAGCCAAGTAACCGGCACGAGAAGGTCGCTCTCATTGACCTGCTGTGCGCCCCCCAGAAAGGTAGGCACGCGTTACAGGGGTTGTCTTTATCGTATGTACAGCGCTATTTGCATGTTGTCTCTCCTTTCTCAAGGCGAACGCCGGGAGGCCAGGTAGGGTGCTTCTCCCTCCTCCCACCTTTTTTCTTTTTCTCCTTTCCTTTTCCCCCCGCACCTAGTGAGCACTTAATAAATACTAATTGATGGACCTAAAGGCGTGGTTCCCATCCCCGGGAAGCCCAGAAAGAGGGTGTAAACGGCAGCGGGAGAACGGGAAGCGGTTGCTCCCCGAGGGAGGGAAGGGAAGGATGTCACCCCGGGGCGAATGCACCCAGGGTGAGTGCATGCCCCAGGGGCTGAGCCGCGCTGGAAGCCCGCACTCGCGGGAGAGGGGCATGGAGGGTGCATTGGACCAGGCGGAGCAGGACGGGAACGAGGCTCCCCGCGAGCCAGAGGAGGGAGAGCCCGAGCCCGGGATTTCTTTCCCGCGTTGTGGCGCGCGCGCACGCGCGCGGAAGAAGCCGGGGGCGTTTGACCCCGGGCGGGAGGAGGACTGCCGGACGCACACCCAGAGAGCGCAGCTAGGGTATGTGGAAGTTGAAGAGGGGAAGGGGGAGAGAGAGCCCGAATGCGTGCGGGAAGGTGGCCCCGTTGCTAGGCGCCCAGCTCCAGCCCCGCCCCTCTCCGCGTTACCTGGGTGACCGCCGGAGGGGAGGGGGTGGGGGTGACGGGCACTTACGTGCTGACGCTAATTGTATATGAGCGCGAGCGGCGGGATCTCGGGTCTTTTTTAGCGCCATCTGCTCAGGGCGCCGCCTCCTTTTCCTCCTCCTCCTCCGCCTCCTTCGTCTCCTCCCGCCGCTGCTGCCGCCGCCGCCCTGAGTCACAGCCTGCGCAGCTCCGGCCGCTTGGTCCCTGCAGCAGCCGCGGGTAACGGAAGCGGGACGGGAGGGGAGAGGGCGCGCGGGGCTTCCAACGGCCGACCGGGCCGAGGTGGGGGGCGGGGGAGATCCCGCGGGCTCGCCTGCCCTGCCCGGGCCTGGTCGGGGCTGGCCTGGTCGGGGCCGGGGCAGGGTCTGCGTGCGGACGTGGAGTGTCCGGGGCCTGAGTCTCGGCCGAGACCGACCCCGCACCCCCGTGAGGCCCGCGGCCGGGGCGGGAGCGAGGCGAGTAAGCCCGGCGGGCCGCAGCTCGCTGACGAGGAGCCCGGGCTCGGGCTGCTGTGGCCGTGGGAGGGGGGGAAGGCCGGCGGGGCTGGCTGCTCGTGGCCGCGGGAGCACATTCCGCGCACGCGCGTCTGTGAATCTGGGGGTGGGGGCGACCCCCCGGGGAGAGCGTGGTGGGGGCGCTGCACCTTGCCGAGCCCCGCGTCCCCCGGAGGCGGCGGCAAAGTTGGGGTCGGGGCTGAGGCGATGTTTGTCCGCTGCCTGCAACACGTGGTAGCGGCTGCATGGCCGCCGACCGCCCGGGAGTGCTGCCCCTCCTCCCCTTCCCCCTGACACCCTCCCCCTCCCCAATCCTTCCCTGCCTTGCGACCTCATCACCCCCTCCCCCCTTCCCCCTTCTGATCCTCCCCCGCCTTTACCCCCTCTGATCATCACCCCTCCCTTTCCCCCCCATCATCTCCCTCCTACCATCTTCTGATCATCCTTTCCCTTTGCCCCTTGCCTTCCCCCCCACCCCTTCCTTTACTCTCATCAAGAAACTCTGAGGCAGTTGAAATCTTTGCCAAGAAAAAAATAGTAAACATCCTTTTTGACTCTGAAATATCTCCTCCCCATGGGCCTTTTGATTAAACACTGGCAAAAGACCAGCCATGCTGATCTTCAATTTTAAGTCCTAGGGAAGGTCTAAAAACTATTGGCAAAAGCTTGTAATAGAAATTTGGGGTGCTTGTCTGTCTCCCTGTTCCACGTCAGCCAAATCAGAGTGCTTTGAATGTCCAGAGGAAGGGAAGCGCAGTGGCTAGTAGATAAGAGTGCTGGACCTGGAATTGAGAAGACCTGAGTTCAAATGTGGTACCTGAGTGTGTGACCCTGGCCTAGTGGTTTAACCAATTAACTTCACTGTGCTCTGGACATCTCACTGAAGTTTGCAGAGAAGGTGCTACCTTGCATTGGTAAGAGGTAGCAGATTCTTTCCCTGGGAGTCTTCTATAACAGTGGAATTACATAGGTCCTTCCTGTCGTTATCCCCCTTATTAATAAAGCTGTGTGACCCTGGATAAGTCATGTAACTGCTTTCTGCTCTGATTTGCTACATCTGTTAAATGAGCTTTAAATCTGTAATCTTATGAAGGCTGCTGATTTGTTAGAGGGATGGGATACTAGATGAATAATTTTCATTGGTGTAGTGACCTCCCAGGTAAATTTAGGCACCTTTTACCAAGGTCAGCACCTGCTTGGAACCGTAAGAGCACCAACAGGTTTTGTGACTTTTCAGCTTACATAGCCATATGTCTCAGAAAAAGGAATTGAACCTAGATCTTATGACTTTCCAGACCACCTCTACCCACTACCCAAGACTGCTTCTCATTAATTAAATAGCTTTTTTTGCCTTTCCAGGTTAGGAACTGACTACTCCAGACTGGTGAAATAAAGTTGAAATCCTTTTTCCTTTTCAGCTTGTTGGTAACCCTTATTGTTGCTAATCTCTCAGTACAATTAATTAGAATGACCAGTTCCCTTTGGGGAGGGCAGGGTGAAACTTGACCTGTGATTTTTTTTTTTTTTTTTTTTTTGGTACAGGAAACTTCCTTCAGGGAACTTCCTTTAACATTGTAGATCTATACCTTCTCAATAACTTAAAAGTCATAGAAAGTTGTCTGGGGCACTAAGAGGTTAAGTGGTTTATCTTGGCTTAGAATTTGAACCTAGGTCTTTCCTAGCTCCTGGGGCAACTCCTCTGGGCCACATTCACTTGATATCCCTGAAAAGTTGTTAGGGAATGCCAACACAGACATTTTTTAACCTAGTGTTGGTCGACTAATTAATGTTGCCTCTACCCTTGGGCTCTTGACTAATGCTATATGTGATCACTTACTAGAAGCAAATGCTGTGTGGTTGGAGAAGGGATGGTTTCTTGGGAGTTGATTTGATAGATCAAATCTTCATACGAAAGAATACATTGCAGTTAGGTTTGGTATCATAAAAATCAAACTGAATGTTTAAATTAACATTTCATCCATCAGAGAAGATTCTACTTGTATACAAATGGATATATACACATAACCTAGACTGTACTATATATGCTATAGTATACTAGAGAAACCTAGTATGACTGCAATCTGAAGGAAGCTAAATATTACTTAGAAAGGTTTTGAGACATTTTTTGTCATTACAGATGTCTGACTTCACTGGTGGGCCTGCTGATTAAACTCTCCTCAGACCAACAGTTGTTTTTCTTGATTGCTTGATTTTTTTCTTGGCAGCTAGGTGGTGTGGTGGATAAGAGGCCAACCTTTGCTTGGAGTGAGGAAGATGGTGTTTTAATTTTTTAGACACTTGCTTTGTGACCCTAGTCACAAGTTACCCCATGAGTCTTTCCTCATGTGTAAAATGAAGGGATTATAAGTCCACATAAGTCCCTTTCAACTCTAACTCTATGATTCTATGGGCCTGTTTCTCAATTTTCTAACTTGTACTAAAAGTAACTAACAAAATACCAGTTTTATAGTATTTTGTCTAGATGTATATTGTTAAGACAGCTGGAACTAAATGTAGTAAACAAATCATTGTTTTCATGACAAATGAGAACTGGTCATTTTTCAACAAGCGTACTAGACCACGAACACCCAAATAATTGTTAAACTTCAGTCAAATTGGAAGCTATATGTAATAGATTTATTGATCAACATATTTGAAACTCCCATTTTGGAATTGCCTTGAGAACCTGTTTTTGAATTCCTCTTGGATCAACAGTGGTATTTTCTTGTGTGACTTAGGGAAGTCACCTAGCCTTAAAAGAGAGGGTGGCACTAAATGTCCTCTGGTATTCTTTGTAGAACTAAATCTGTGAACCTTGACAGACTTGTCTTTGGAGGGCTTTTGACTTTTTTTTTTTTTTAACAACAGACTCTGAAGGTATTTCCAAGGAGTTAATAAATATTTTGAGCAGTGAAAATATTGCTGGAATGAGTATATTCCTTCCAAGGTAACTACTTAGAAGAGGATGGCAGTCAGGTAGTATATCCGGGTATGCTTTCTTTAAACAAAATATTGTCATACACTTGCAATTACTTCATTGCTTAGTCCTTTGATTGGTGGGGTTTCCAATTTATACATCTTTAATTGATTCAATTTTTTTGACCTCTAGTGCATTTAGTTATCATTTTACCCAACTCAGCCATTTCATTAATTTATTGTTGAGTTGTGACTTGGGAGCATCGTTGCAAGAAACTTTACAGCTGAAGGAATGGGTGAAGCTTGATCAAAATTGGGCTGGAACAGTGTGTAAAAGGAATTTTTATAGTTTTGGGAATCAGTTAAAGACTTAAAGGGGTATTAGTCTTAGGGCATTGAGATACTTTTTAGAAAAATTTCAAATTCATGTTGAAAGTAGGTTTATTGAATTTATTGTTAGCTAATTGTAAACTGAATGACGTAATTTCAACCAGAGTTGATTATTTCATCTTTTGTTAGGTATATGTACATATACGTGTCAACCAGTCAATCAGTATTTATTAAATTATCTAGTATGTGCCATACGTTATGCTGTGTGCTAGAGATAGATATAAAAAATGAAAAGTTCTCTGCCCTGTTTGTCATTAATTTAGCAAAGTGATTTAATATCTAAATGTCACAGTTATTAATGTTGAATTGGATCCCGTCTGTCCTAGTTCTCACCATTTGACTCTAGGTAGAGTGCTGGGCCTGAAGGCAAGAGGACCCGAGTACAGATCCTGCCTTAGACGTGTACTGTGTAACCTTATGTATATCACCTAACCTGGGGATAATAGCACCTTCCTTACCAGGTTGTTGTGAGGATCAAATGAGATAATATTTGTAAAGTGCTTAACACAGTGCCTGGGTGCTGCACAAATATTAGCTATTAGATGCTTAATAAATGTTTATTATTGGTATTATTATTATCATCTAGCCCACCTTTTTAAATTTATTTCACATTTCTCCCCTTATCCTCTTAACAAAAGTGACTCTAATTTCGTGATTATTTTTCTGTCTCCTGCTTCTCTCTTTGCATGGGCTGTTCTTCATGTAAGAATGGTAGATACTAAGTACTAGATGATTTCAAGGAGGAAGGGATCCTTTGGGTATCCTTTCCTTTAATAAGGAATTTTTTTTAAAAGGCGGCATTTATTCTGGGTCTTGAGGGTTGGATGAAGTTTTGATAAGAGGGTAAAGAGGGGATGTAAGCCTATAAATAAATGTCTAAAGACACTTTGGAGTACCAAATGTTTTAAAGATATTCTTGAAGATACTTAAGAACAAGAGTTCATTACCCTGGAGTAGATTTCAAGGGAAGGGAGAATCTGAACTAGGATTGAGGGGAAAATTACATCCTTATTTTCATTTCATTTCATTTCATTAGCCTCTAGTTGGAATGTAGCATTTCCTTCAAATTTGCATGTAGGCAACAGGCATGAAGCAAAACACACTAGTACTTGCTAGTCAATTGTTTTGAAGAGTTGCTAAGGCTTGTGTTGGGAAAGGTGAAGAATACAACTTGAACACCAGGTACTAGACTGTAGCGTGGGTACAGGTGAGGTCCAGACAGCAGCGGGAAAAAGGCCTTTGAGCTGGGGGTTGGATGTTGGGAGAGGTGTCATCAAAGAGAGGAGTTAACTTTAGTTGTGCTTGAAAGGAAGAGAAGGATGCTCAACCCTAGAGGAGGGAATGCTTTCCAGGAATGGGCTGCCGCTGGCTCACAGGCAGGCTGTAACTTTGCTTGCCTGGGTTTGGAGAATAGCCAGTTGTCCAGTTTGGCTAGAAAGTGCATGTAAAATTGGAAATTAAAAACATAATTAACTGTACCTCAAGTACTATGCTAGGTAGACCCTGGAGGTACAAAGAACTTACGTGTTATGTCTAATACAGACACACATCAGTATAAATGAAATAAATTAGGTTGGAGCCAGATAGTGAAGTGCCCTGAATGACAGATAAGTTGTATTTTGTCCTGTTAATAATCTTTTGAGAGCAGGGGAGTGATCGCTTCAGACTCGTGCATTTGGAAGATTTCTTTTGGCAGCTTCATGAAGGATGGATTGGAGGCAAGGGCACTAATTAGAATGCTGTGTACAGTAAGTAGTCCAGTTGAGAGGTGATGAGGGCCTGAACTTAAGTTGGTAGGCAGTATAAGTGGAGAGAAAGGAACCCAGGTGAGATTTTATAAAATTCTGGATTTAGAGCTGCAAGGAACATTAGAAGTCATTGAATCCAGCCTCCTCATTTTACAGATAAGAAATCTGAGACTCCAGTTAAGGGACTTGCCAGGGTCACCTAGCTAAGGTAGGTAGGACTTGAACCCAGGTCTTCTATATAAGTGCTCAAGGTAACACACATATGGGGTAGAGGAAGCCTTTATTTCACTCCCATAGAAAGTTCAGAAATGTGCAGAGGACTCACAGGAACTTATAAACATAGGAAACATAAAGCGGTTAAATGTATAGGCCCTCCATAGAAGGGAACTAAATTTGTGGTTGGTTGGGGAGCAAACCTCTTGACCATGGCCGGTGATATTCCTCTCCCTCAAAGTTCCTATGCAGTTATTTTCAGACTTAACCACCTTGTGGTTTAGACTAACCTCTTCTCTTACTCCAGCAACCCCACCCCTTCCCCTTCTCCCCATTCTTTATGTCATAGTTTTGCTCCTTTTGCTATTTCTTCAACTGCACAAGATCCGTATGTGATCCTCTTCCCAGAAGTCCCAGTGCCCAAATTTTGGCCTTGAGCAGCAACCAGTGCTAGCACTGTACAAAAAAATCTCCTTTCTATATTAGAAAACTAGATTCCAGAATCATTCTACCAAGGAAATGTCAAGGAACTTTGAGTCCTGGAAATAGTTGAATCAGAAGGAAGCAACATTTTACTGAAGGTATTTCTTGGTGGGGAATGATTCACAAAGGGTGAGATACAATATTAACTGGTGTTGTGACAGTGAAAACCGGAAAATACATTCTTCCTCCTTTCTACCCCTAGTGACTCCCATCCCAAATTTGATAATGGAAAAGGAGTAAGGGAGTGTCAGGGTAAGTAACATAACAAGAATCATATGTAGATCAATATTGAAAATCATAACTCTTGAATTTACTATTTATTAAATATTGGTAAAGATACTAGGTACCTTCTGGTTCAGAAAACAACCTATTTTTCCTTTAGGCATTTTTTAAAGCCGTGATTTATTAAGGATATCTTTTATATTCGAAACAGACTAACCAGAGGCCCATATGTCTGTATGTAGAATCCAATGCCATGAGGTGGTGTAGTGGATAGAAGTCTAGAGTTGGAATCAGGAAGATAATTCAGATATTCCCTCAAGACCCTTAAGTAGCTGGGTGTGATCCTGAGCAAAGTAACTTAACTTCTGTCAGCCTCAGTTTCCTTGACTGTAAAATGAGAATAATAGCACCTACCTTTCACGGTTGACATGAGGATCAGCTGAGGTAACATATAAAGCACTTTGCAAACCATAAAGCATTTTATCAGTGCAAACTCGTACTTATTATGGTTTGCAACTATAATATAAATTAAACATTAACTAGTTTTAAGTAAACGTAACGTAATAAATTCTGAGCATCGCCAACCATAATAAAACAATAGGGGAAAAAAAACCTTAAACTTAATAAGAATGGTACACCTGGTTATTTTACTACATTCTCCAGGCTTTGTGTACTAATTTTGGCTTACTAATTTGTTGCAGAGAAAGGTAACAGATAACACAAATCATCTCTTGAAATTGGTTGGATAAAATATAGGCGGATCTTGTTTAAACAGATGTGATCCATTGAGGGTAGTCTAACAAAGTGGATAGGTCCGTTGGGGGGAAAAAAGACAAAAGAAAACCCTGTCCTTACTAAATCACAGTTGAGATAATGTTTATGAAAGCTATTTGTAATAAGTACCATGTTTTTAAAGTGCGTTATCAATTGTGAGCCACTACTGTTAACAATTTCTCAGTAAAAGGCACGCAAACATGATCTTTGATTAAATGATTAATGCAGCTACCAATAGAGGAATAGGTTAATTTATGGGTAGCCCGGAACTAGACAGCCAGGACTCCTGATTCCAGTGCTCTTCCTGGCTGTACTTTCACTCATACAACTGATACACGGATCTTGGAGGGGAAGTTAGAATACTTGCTCCCCATTGCCAATTCTGTTAAGAATTTCCACCCTGTTCAAATCATTCAAATTACCCCCAGGTCATTCTCAAGCCTTTGTCAAGGGATTCAGCTCCCAAGTCATTTTTGGTCTTCTTTAACTTTTGCCCTCATACTCAGGTTATTAATTTAATATTTTCTCAAACCCCAGAACATTCTAATTCCTTAATCAAAAACTAGCATTCCTCCATTTGACCCTAACTTCCTTTCATTTCCTGTGTCTCACCCATTCTAAATCTAGTGATCTCTAGTCCCTTTCACTCTACTTTTCGTAGGCCTGCTCTGTCATTTCCTAGTCTCCACTCTAAATGATTTCAACCACACAGAGTTATCAACTCAGAAATCCTCTTGTCTTGTTGTCCTGTTGCCACTTATCCCTTACCAGACCCCAGCTGGGATTATTGCTGCTCTTCATTTCCTCTGCTCCTTCATGCTCCTGAGTGAAGGTAGCTGAAGTTGAATGGTTGTGACTGGTACAGCATATTTTCATGTTATACAACTGGGCCCTTGCTGCAGCATGAAAATCCTTTAAGTCTTCTCTAATTGTTTACCTGTCTTAATCCCTACAAGCTTTTCTAAACCTCTTTCCTACAGCCTTCCATACCATACCTTGCTCTCTTTCTAACTACTATGCCTTTATTCTCTTTATGTATTTCTTATGTGTGCTCCCTCCCATTACAGTGTAAGCAACTTGCCTGGTACATAAGCCTTAAGTACCGATTGGTTGATTTTTATGTTGTTGGTCCTAGGAATATAAGGACAGAAAAGAAACAAAACTCAAAAAAGCTTATATTCTGAATAAAACGGTGGTCCTCGAATAGCAAGACTCCTTGTGTAGATAATGACATTTTATGAAATAGAGAAGCTACAATTAGAACTTTTGAAAATTATTGTATTTATACCTTAGTGCTCTTTAGGTAACTGAGCTGGTAGAGTAGCAGAGATAATTTCTGTCAGGACTAATTCATTAATAATTATTAATTAATAATTAGTCTCAGGACTAATGATGAGAGATAGGCAATACAAACATTGGGAGTAGGAGGGTATTTAAATAGACAAGCCTGGTTTAAATGGGTCATTTCTACGGAGTACCACATTTTTCTTCTAGCCTCACAATTTCTATGTAAGTACAAAATAGCTATGATGGTTTTATACACATGCAAGCGCGCGCGCACACACACACACATTCCCTTCCATTCTCCATTAGCCAGTTTTATTTTATGGTCATAGTCATGTATTCTGTTTCGCTGCTTTCTTTTGTCTTTGAGCAAATTACTAAGGTGATGTCTAGTTTTGTTTTTGTTTTTCAATTAAAACATGCACTGTTATTTATCTTTGAACTAATATATGCCCAAGAGAAAAATAGTGGTTGGGTAAAGAGGAGTAATTATTTTTGTGACTTGCACTGCTTTATTTCTTGTAAAATACCATTTTGCCCAGAAGACTTTGGTAAAACCACCTCCCTCCAAGAGGATTCTGAGCTACGTTTTCTTTCTAAGGTTGTACGTGACGGGATGTGGGAAGTAAAATTGGTCTATTCTAGATTTTTTAGTTTGGAAGCTGGAGTAGGGGCATTGTTTTGAGAATTTGTAGTCTCTTTGCTTCTAGATTCTGAAATTCTTTATTATTCTACCCACAAGTTAGTAAATATTCACAACAGAGAATTTCAGAATTGAATATGATCTTACATATCATGACTGAGCCTCCCACAGTATAGAAGTAATTTGCCAAAGTCATAAAACTAGCCTCTAGTACACAGCAGGATAGTAAGTGCCTAACCTACTTTGTGTAAACCTGTTGTGCTTTGGGGAAACCTTCCAGAAGCTTAAGACATCATTTGAAAAACACAGTGGCGTATCTGAGATTTGAGTGGTGGGTTTTTAATCAACAGATGGGGGAGAGAAGAATTGTGGTTAAGGAGACATTAAATGATTTACCAAGGGTCATAATAGCAATTGTCAAAAGTGTTATTTGAAGGTAGGGTTCTTAGTTTTCGTTGTAAATCTATCACTTTTTCCACTGTGTTGTTGCTCCCTATATTGTAAAGAGATTTTTGTTCAAAGACAGCTTGGACCTCTTAGCTCTATGCTTTTGTAAACAAGCTTTTTATATGCGACTGACCTCCATTCATAACATTACTTCAGTTTCAAGCAGCTGATTTATAAATCTCAAGTTTTGCATTAGGATTGGTTCTTAATTAAGATATATGGTTTCATAGCCTGGAGTTTGCATACCTTCCTTAAACTGCACATGTATTCCTACCGGTTCTTTGCAAGCTGAGATTCTTTCTGACCACTGTTTTTGTTACCAAGACTCCCTTTGAAATCTTTGTTATCTTTGACCCTCTTCTCATCCAGGCAAGTTACCAAATAGCTTTTATGTGAGAGCATCACTTCCTCTTTGCTTCCTTTTCTTACTGCCTTCATCTGCTTGCAGTATTGGAGTGGCCTTATTACATACAGGTCTTCTCAGCTCTTCTCCCAATCTGTCCTTCCTGTTACCACCGGATATTTTGTTTGCATTATTGTAGACCTGCGCCTGTGCGACCAAAGGCAAGAGCCAGAATCACCAGTGTCATTGACAAATAGCTCTAGAGATGTTCCTTTAAAATTTAAATATATTTATGATTTCTTTCTAAAGTGTCCTTGTGTCTGTTCTTAATATTTTACTGTTTTTATGAAAGTGTTTTTTGATCATGTAATTCGATAATGCTATTTTCCCCTCTTGTCTTCATGCTAGTTTTAGTATCTTATATTCAAGACTCTTAAGAAAGACAAGATGGCCAAGCCTGGTGTTTGCTGCTTTTAAATTATTTAAGGCTCTTATACTTTTAAACAAAAAATTATATTGATGCCTTTTTTGTTTTCAGATAGCACTTGTTTCCAGATCTCTTCCTCT